>NC_134853.1:91218781-91518781 GCF_049852395.1 Peromyscus maniculatus bairdii | reverse complement strand
GCTAATTTGATTAAGAAATGTCTGATCAAGTTGTTCAGTGTTGACTGCAGCTCCATTAAAGATACAGAGGGGCAGTGTCAAGAGAAGAGGGATTGCTTGTTGGAAGCAAGTTGGGAGATGGGATTTACAGGAAGCAGACAGGAAGAGGGTTTTCAGGTAGCTCTTTTTATGAATGGTGACTCCATGTCTAACCTCCAGGGGCAAGGGTATTCATGAAGAAATTGGTAGTGATCAAAGTCTTGCAATGAATGTGATGGGGAAGATATTGGAGGGTACACTTGGAAGGGGTTCCCAGCTGGTACAAATGTTTCTGAGCCATTGCTGGGTTCCACAAAAGATTTCTTGAGGAAGCTGAGTCTGAATTTTATTTTTTTCTGTGTGGTTTTAGAAAGACTATTTGCCACTTTGGGCTCTTGTTTCTTTCTTTCTTTTTCTTATAATTGTATTGTTACCTTTTTTGTAAATTTGTTTTATGGATATAAAGAAATACTATATGTAAAATTACTACCACTGAGGCTGACACATAGTAAGCTTCCATTATCTTAGGCATGCCAGATATGTTCCAGCACCAGAAATGTAAGCAAAGTGACATCATCAAATGTCTTAAGTGCTTTTCAGAACAATGCACTGGAGACAAAATCAAAGTAACCGGACAAAGTAGAACGGGTGGGAGAACGAAAGAAAGAAGGTAATGCTGACCGTGTCCTTGAGTTTATCCAAAAGACTACAAGGGTTGGCATCAAATAATCCTGCGTTTGAATCACAAAGTGACTAATTTAAGCTATTACATCCTTATTTATCCACACATGGAATGGAAATAATAGTACTGTCTCATAGAGTTTGAATAAGTGATAGACCTGTTCACACTTGATGCAAGATTGAACAAAATAGAGCCAATCAAAGGAGCAGTGTTTATTAGGGGCCTACCATATGCCACTTGTGAGTTTTGGTAGAGATAATAGATTTGAAATGCCTAACATATAACACTTCTGAAAATAAGGTGTTGGTGAGCTGGCATGGAGTTTCAGCAAGAGACATAGAAATGCTTAAACCCTTCTATGCTGTCCACTCTTCCTTTCTCTATAGCCTCCAACTAAGAGTGCTTTATGCATGGATCAGTAAACGATTAAGGTGTTGGGTATTACTTTATTAATAATTATAGACCGACCTGTTCTCTCAAGGAAAGTCTTTCTGACAAAAGTGAGATTAGAGTTCATGGCCCAAGGCTATAAAACTACATGGAGTACCTGTTTCTGTATTCCACCTGCAGCTGGAATGCTCCTTGTTCCCAGCAAGTTAAGAGGTGAGAGGAAGAGCCTGACCTTGAAGATGACCTTGCCTCTGTAAAATATTAACAGTTCAAGGTAGGAACTATAGATTATCCATCATTATAGTTGAAAGTGGGTGGCCTGGTGAATTTTAATTCAAAATATTTAAGTGTACAAAAATACTGGAGTGGCTTCTGAGTCAGACTTCCAGTTCACATCTGGTCTATGTCACTTCTGGTGATGCTTTAAAAATTAATTGAACATCTATGGACCTCCCTGCTCTTATTTTAAAATGGAAGTAAAAGTAACACTTATTTCACATGTCTAATTTCAATATTTAAATTGGTTAGTGTTCATAAATGCCTTTGAGTAGGGCCTCGTGAATTAAGTGAGCAATGAAGGCTAGCTATTACTGCATTTACCATTACACTCTGCTCTCTTAAATTTATAGAAAATGTAACCAATGTGTCCCATCATTTCCATTTGGAAATCACTGTTTCCACCACATTTCATTCTCAAGATTTTAAGTAATCCTTGCAAACAATTCTTTGAAATTCTTTCATTCTGATGAGGATTCTCAATAAAGAAAGTTTTAGTGGTCTCTTCAAGTGACACAGGAAAAGAACAAAGCATCTTTAGATGTCTAATTCATTATTCTATCTAAACTTTTTGTTTTCATATCCCAAAGCTATCCATTTTAACGCCTATACTACATAGGCTTGATTTATCCTTCTTCTGTGAACTTCTTGACTATTTGGGTCATATTACATGTTATTTGTAATCTCCAAATATTATATAGTTCCTTGGACAAAGTGCATGCTGAACATTGTTGAAAATATCTTGGGATATGCTAAAATTCCTCCTCCTCCATTTTCCCCAGATAACTAAAGTATCACTAACATTAACCATTCATTCTCAGGAGTGAGAGTCCTTTCCTTTTTACCAAGTGAGCAAGTAGGCACTTGTAACCCTCTTGTCCTATGCCCTTTCAGAAAATACAGAATAATCATTTTCCCAAGAGTCCTGTTATTTTTCAGATATCATGAAAACACAATGTAGCTAAAAATGAGAGAAACATTAATTATCTTCAGAACTCTTGAGCATGTTTCTCAGGAGTTTCTTGAGATAGAATTAGAAAACGACTTTAAATTAATCGAAGTCCTAAACTCACAGAAAAGAAGAATTCAGCTAACTGACTTTGCCCTAAATTGCTATTTAAGCCAAAGTCTGGGAAATTAGAGTATCTAAGTGATGCCACTTCCCAGAGCAGCCCTAGTTGGTGGGTGCTCAATGTCTAGGTGAATTCCTGGCATGTAGGCAGAGCACAAATTATTTACATCATTTGTTGAATGGATTAAACACATCTAATACAAATCATCAATGGAAGTTATCTGAAGTTTATTCGCTTGGTTAAAGTCAAAGTTACTGATATTTGCATGATTCTAAGAATTCTTTCGGTGGGCACGGCAGGAACAATAAAGTTGATCCCAGTTCTAAGGAGTCTGTGAAGTCCATCGGACTTGGAGGGCTATACATGTAGGAGCATAATAATCAGCGAAGGGGTAGGTTTCCTAATACACTGAAGTGCCAGGCCTGTGAATGTGGTAGATCCAAATGTATTCAATTCCCTTGCATCATCATGTTTACAGTTCACCAAAAGGGTTGGTTGCCATCTTTCCAGCAGTGCTTGATGAAGGCATAGCAGAGTCTGCTTTCATGAAATACATCAGCTTATTTACTTCAGGGAACAGGACAAAGACATGCATTGTCTTTAATTCTAATTGAGGGCTTCAATCCTAGGACACTTCAAATATTGCAGGTGACACTTGCTGTCTCTTCCAAGGCCACATTTCAAAGGATTTTCTAATAAGGAAGCAGCCAGATTTGAATATGGTGACATTAGACCTTGTCAGACAAAAACGTCAATATTGGTGCATAATTAATGCTCAGAGCTTATCTGACATGGACAGAGTAGGCCCAGAGTGCTCTCACAAATCAATTTGCTACCTGAATTACAAACATAGAAGATGCAGCCTGACAAGTTGATGCTATTAGAACCTGGGAGCATTTAGTGAAACATTTGAACAAATCTAAGATCTGATCTTACTTTCACTCATTTATATAGGAAAAGACTGAGCAGGGCTGAAATCAAAGAAGAAACACTGATTAAGGACCTGTGATAATAGCATGCTATACTCCAAACTCATCACTGTATGGACTTTACCTTGTTTGAAGTCTCATAGCAATTGACAGGGCAAGGGTTCTAATCCTAATATTTAAGATTTAGGAATTAATGCTTGAAGGGATTAAACAGTATAACGGAGATCACCCTGCTAGTATTAGGCACAGGCAGTTTTCATATAACTATGGCCTCAAAGTATATGTTTTTCATCTGGTATATGGTATCATGTGATCATTGTATATCTATCTATCTATCTATCTATCTATCTATCTATCTATCTATCTATCTATCTATCATCTATCTATCTCTCATCTATCGTCTATCTATCATCACCTATCAATCTATCTATATGTCTATCATCTATCCATCTATCTATTATAAAAATATGAATTTGTCATTATTAGAAATCTATAATCCTAGGATGGAACTTAATTTTAACCCCACAATGTTCTTTTCCAATCTTACAGATTACTGTAATGAATATGACTAATTTTCTGAGTGAAGGGAGGTTTTTCTCAATATGGTTAACCTCATCAAAATAAAATAACTCATTGTATTAAATACTCATACTTAAACTGAGTGTTACTCCAGATTGCTATATTATTACTTTTATGGAAAAAAGACTTTTGCATTTGATGATGGGCATCCAAGTAAGTGTGGTGAACAGGAGAGTAGAAAATAAATGCTTCTCATTAATTTATGATTTCATCTGTTTTTCCATATTAGGTTTCCTATAAAATGGATGTTTTAAGAAAGTTTTAGGAAATGTGTTTCATTATTAAATTAAATCGAACATTCCTGAGTTAAAGGAATTGCGGTATCCACAGTTTTTTTTTTAATCTAAATGATTTGAGATAATTCAGTGTCAAAACAAGTATGGTACCAAATGCCAAATCATGAATGCTTGAAGTGGCTCTTTTGTTGGAAATACTTGCCCACACACATTTGCCATTCTTTGTCATTTTTCCAAGTCTTAGTTTAAACACTGTTTCCTCTTGTGTGTCCCCTAGGTCACTCACATTAAACCACACCCATCTTTTTCATCCATGTGTTTCTCCATCCCATTTTTTTTTTCAAAAAAATCCAGGTGTCATTATTTTCTATTATTGTTTTCTTAATCACCTAGGTCTTTCACTAAAAGAGAACTTAACCCACACAGAAGTTATATATCTGTGTTGTTCTCTCAGTGTGTGCCAATGGCTTAGGACATGGGAGATATACTAATATTTATTGCATGAATGAATGAATACTTCCTTCATACATCCCCAAAGGCTCTGTGCATCAATATTCAGTGTGTACTGTTTGTGGACTGGCTACCTGAATGATTTTGTTCTGTCACCTCATAGCCTTAGGAGGTAAAGAAAATAATAAATTAGGTCAATAAATAAACCTACAGTAGTGTCTTTATTTCCTGTATGGCAGAGGATGGGTGAAGTTCATTACTTACCTGGATTCACTGGACAAGTTGGGAAATGCTATGGGTAAGAACACATATTCTGAGTTGCTTCCTGACACCTATGGTGCTTCAGTACCGCATGCTCAGTGGAGGCTTTACTCATTTAGAAAAATTAGAAAGGGGATATTGTAAATCACCAGTTCCAAAGAGAGTTTAATGGAAAAAAAGTTGGCATTAATCCATGAGTATACATAGACCAGAATTCAAACGAGGCTAACATGATCATACATAATACAGCTCTTTGGAGATCTTTTAAAACCAAACAGTCAAAAATGATATTTTAACAAGCTAGGCGATTTTATATGGATTAGGGCTGGTTGAAGCCTAGGTCTGCATCTTCATTGCCAACTACTGCTTTGGTTATGGATCCCCAGAGTGACTGGTTTATTTAAGGTATTAAGATTGCCTTCCTCCTCATGTTGGTGAACAAACCTTTTAATGCTCTGAGTGAATTATCATAAAATCTAAATTATTGGAATAGAAATCTTGAAGTTTGATTATGCTTGGAATTCTGGAGATTACCTGAGAAATGAGAAAGAGACATAGTGAAAGAATAAACTAGCAAAGATGCCAGAGCAGCCATGGAAGTGGTGCAGTCGAGTAAGCGGGGCAGAGACACCCCACACTGGTCTGTCATTCAGGACAGGCTGCAGGGCTCTGACAACTATTTCACCAAACTGGTGGTTGCCCCACATTCCTCTAAAAACCAACAAGTATTTGCTCACTCTAAGTGGGGTGACTCAAGGACAAGCAAGAAGACAAACTGAACCACTGACTGTTCTGTTGGAAGGCCCTCAGCAGTTACCCAGTCAGAATAACAAATCCCGACAGAAATAAAGGAGATAAAAATAAGGAGGTGTTGTGAATGTGAGACAGTAGAGATGAGAACAAAAGGGGGTGGGGAATCTGTGCTCTGAACAGAGTTTTCAACTCAGAAGCAGGAAATCTGGGGCACATCCTGGTACAAACATCATGAGCCTCGTCACCTTGTTGGGATACTCCCCAGTCTGGACATCATGTTTCAGATTTATGAGTGGAGATTTATGCTTGGGGAGGCATGCTAGTGAAAGCTCTCAGTTCTCTTTTAACTTTGAGCGTATTTGAGAGATGGTGAAAGTGATATAGAACATGGCAATGAGTGGCTGAGATGCTGGATTCTGAGAGGAAGATCCCTGAAACCTGAGGTTTAGTCTTTCTATGTACACCCTGTTTCTCCCACCAGAATGTTTCAGGCAGTCATCAAAACAAATACCCTGCTCATGAATGATTTATGGATGCAAGACACAAATGTATGGAAAAAAAAGTCTCTTCAATGACTCTTCAACCCTCATATCACTAAAGCCTTAAAGAGGAAGGGAAACAGAGGGTGGGGGAGGTAGGAAGGGAGAGAGAGAGAGAGAGAGAGAGAGAGAGAGAGAGAGAGAGAGAGAGAGAGAGAGAGAGAGAGAGAGAGAATATTATGAATTTGGAATTCAGTTTCTTTCAGTTTTAAATAACCCTTCCTGGAATAATACTGGATCTCTCAGAGATATAGAATCCATACATGTTGTTTTCCTTCCTTGTTATGTTTCCTACTTTCAGGAAGAAGTGGAATTATCCTTCTGATAGTGGGACAGTGGCTGTATTGAAGCCACTACTTACTGACCTTGGAGACAATTCTGCCCCTCCAGTTTGGATATACACTTCTGTCCTTGATTAAGACTCCTTGATGAAACTGGTTGTGTGTGGGACATTCAGGTTTAGTCTGGTATCAAGCACTGACTTTGGAATCTCAATTTGGTTGTCTCCCTGGAAGCTTCTTTGTTGTGTACTTGGGTCTTGGCTGACCCACTGATGATTTTCAAAGGATACCCAGAAGACATTTGGATTCCTCTGAGGAGCTTGCTTTGGTTATGTGGAATCAGTTGCTGTTAGTTTTTTTTTTTTTACTGGATTACTGCTTCCTTGGGCCTTAGTGCATTGATAGTGGTAAGTAAACAACAGCCTGATGGCTTCAGACACTGTCCCCATATCTGAGGTGCAGTGAAGATTTTATGTTTTGGTGTATATGTGTGAGCACCCATATGTGTGTAGTGTATGTATGTGCATGTGTGTGTGTGGTGTGCATGCACATATATATATATGGAAGTCAGAGATTTATATGAATGTCTTCTTTTATTGCTCACCTAGTCTTTTGAGACTTGGCCTCTCAGTGAATTTAATGTTCATCAGTCAGCTAGTCTGCCTGGTCAACAAGCTTTGGGATTCTCTAGTCTCTCTCGAACTCTCAGAGTATGCAACTAAGCCTTGAACTTTTTTTAAAAAACATGGGCTGGGAATCAGAACTAAGGTCTTCAAGCTGTGTGACAGGTACTTTACTCAGCCCAGACCCAAGAGATTTTTCCCTTTATGATGTTGTATTCCTGACTCTCCTTTGGGCTAGGCCTGGGTGTTGGACTTCATTTCTTTTCCTAAAGATTAAAGCTTTATTTAAAAGCTTATGACTTCCAAACAGCTATCCCTTGCCAAAACATTTTTTTCAGCCTGCCTGACTGGTGGAAGCTGGAGTTGTGTCTGTTCTTGAGTTTTCCTACCCCAGAATAAAACTTGATGCCGAATCTTCTTGGTTGCACTCTTAATGTCTAATGAGAACACTGAGAATTTGGAGGTCCCCTTGCTCTCTAAACAAAGTCTCAAATCTATTTTATTTCTTTTAAAAGTTTAATTTGTTCATCCCAGTTGAGTGAAACTGTATTTTTCCCCCAGCTAGCAAAACCATTCTTGAATCTCTTCTTACATTGCCAGGCTGCAGTAGGCATGAAACAATCCAGCTGGAATGGAGAGAAAGAGGAGATACATTGCTTTACATCATCAAAAATACATCTTTTCCAGAAAGACTAAAGGAAAAGAAGAGTAACATGGTCCATGGGGACATAAAAGATGGATGATGACCAGTCTCTGAAAGCCCTAGTTCCAGCCCTGATCCTTGAATCATGAAGCTCTCAGCAGTCATTCACCCTTTCTGGCTTTATTTCTCTCTGGTTTCGTTGAGCTAGTGAAATGGTATGGGAAGGACTTTTTACTCTTAACTATTCATGTGTGTAGGTGACTGTTGATGTGTTTCCAACTGAGCCGAGCCCACTGCTGAAGACAGAGGACAGAAAAGTAGACCCAAGATGTGTTCTAAGGAGTCGGGAGGTATTAAGTTTAAATCTCAGATTTTCCAAATTCCTTTTAGTGGTTTTAGGCAAGTAATTAAAGTCTTAGTTAATCTTTAAAATGGGTACTTTAATTGATAGAGGTTATTAAGGGGGACCGTGATAGGTAATATTGTTTATCAATTGGAAAAGATATGGAATTACCTAGGAGACAAGCCTCTTTCCTAGCATGCCTCTAAAGGGTTATCTAGGTTATTTTAATTGATGAGGGAAGACTCACCATAACTAGATGGCACCATTCCATGGGGTAGAATTCTCCACTGAATAAAAAGGATAACAGTTGAACAGTAGCATTCTTTGCTCTCTGTTTCTTTGAGTGTACATGCAATGTGATCAGGTTCCTCAGGTTTCTTCCTCGATGAATTCTTGCCATGGTGGAATATACCCTTGAACTATGATCCAAAATAGTTCTTCCTTAAGTTGATTTTTGTCAGAGTATTTTTTTTTAAATCACAGCAATAGGAAAAGTAGCTAATGCAGGGGTTAATGGATATTATTAGTCTCTCTCAACAAGATGGCAGTGAGCTGCTATTGTCCACTATTATATTCCTAGTGCCCATTATACAGTGTCATGTATATAATGTTTGCTGGATAAATCAAAAGATGATGTTTTTGAAGTAGAAATTTGGGTCTTTCAGGTCCTTTGTATTTTTACTCCTGTGTATTTGCTTCTTTATCTCTTTGTTTTTCTCTCTTTGTTCTTCCTGCTTTCATGTTCCTTATTTCTTCATCTAGTGGGCACGAAGCTCTCCCCACCACTTTCAGAAAACTGTGAAGGAATGGCGCCTAGGGCTGCATTCCCCAGGTTGAGTGTTGAAGGGAAGTGTTGCTGGCAGATTGAAGGAGGAAAAGCAAAGCTGAACTGTGTGCCTCACAGCTGGAGCTGCTGGTGCCTGCCACCCAGGCAGTGAGCTGTGCAGTGGGTAAAAATAGGCTGCACAAGGGAAGAGTGTGAGAACTGCACCCCAGGATCGGTTCTTAGTATAAAAAAAATGCAGCATGTGCTAAGACTCAGCTGATGGGGCTATTGAGAGGGAGCAAAGGCAGAGTATATGAGTAGATTTAAGGAAGTAGGCTTGGCTGCTTAGTGATCCCTATCCACGAAGCCTTGGTGGTTGCTCCATATTGTGTTGTTTGATTTTAGACTGTAGAGCTACGACGGTCCAGGATGAACCCTAAGGTCCTAGTTTACAGATGCAGAAGCCAAGGCTCCGCAAGGTGCGTGGCTTTTTGAGGTTTCAGGGTAGATAAAACACCAGTGTTTCATCTTTTTCTAAATTCCTGAATAGGAAGAGAGTCTGAAAATGGTGTCTGGGGGTGTCTGAGATTGGAGGATATCTCCTAGACCCTAAGAATACACACACAATGAATAACAAGCTTTGCCTGGGGACACCCTTAAAACACCCTGATGATGGCAGTGGCTCTTGGAAGCACAATCTATCTCTCCTAGAATACACCAAAGACTTGGGAAACTATTGAACACTGGTGTATTTTAGCACTGGCCCAGCTTGCTATGGCTACACTCAGTCGCAGAGGCCAACCCAAGACCATAGACAGAGTCCTGTCTCAGATAAGTGTAGTTAAGCCCTGCCTTCTGGCATCTGCACCTTGGATCTAGGGATGAGGACACTAGGGAAGGCAGAGGAGCCAGGCAGGAAATTTAAGATTGGACACAGGAGTTCAAATATTCTAGCACTGCCTCTTTCTGACTTACTTGTCAGTAGCGTGAGAGCCTTGTAGAAGTAGGGACAATTGCTATCCTCCAGGTATGCACCATACAAAACCAGAACTTCCTCTCTTTTGTTTTATATAACACATAATCTCAAAGTCTAGCACACTGCTCTAGCCACAGAGTAGGTGGTGAACAAGTAAATATTTGGGTTGTAGATGAATTTACATGTCTTGGAGTTGGGTAAGGCTGGATTGAAAACCTAGCTGTCTTTCTTACTAGGTACTGAGCTGGGCAGGTCATTTTTCCTCTTTCATCAACAAGTAGAATCATCAAGCTTAGCTGGTAAGAATGTGGAGAAGATGAAACAAAATTGTTTGAATCTGAAGTGCCTCTCAGACATTCAACTGATAGGTTTTGGGGAAGTGACTGGATCACCAGGGCTCTGACTTCACTAGTGGATTAATAAACTGACAAAGCATGAAGCTAAGGATGCTTTAAGAAGATCTTTCTCCCTCCCCTAGAAGCATCCTCTTTGATGACACTACCTGCGAATTATTAGGGATAGTGTTTTGGTGCCACAAAATAAATTAAGAAATGCCTTTGTAGTCGGTGTTATTGTGGTTTTGATAAAAATGTATCTTTTGAGATGAATGTGCCACATTCACTCTGATATCAATAGAAAGTTTCTAAGATTCAGAAAAATAAAGTGATTTCCATCTTCCCTTCATTACTCAGAACCAAGACATTTTTTTTTTCAGATGGTTCTAGTTCAGTAGCATCACTCACTCACCTACTCAGGCAGCAAATGACTTTTTTTTTTTTTTTTTGGTTTGTGGAGGAGTCAAATAAAGGAAAAATAAACCTACAACTAAAAAATGTTAAATTTTTAATCAGTTCCATGAAGTATGGGGTGTGTGAAAGGAAATAACTTGACAGAGAGTATAGCTCTGGGTCTTTTGGAAATCCTATCGAGGAAGTGACATTTCAGCTCATTTCAGGATTGGCCAAGGAAAGCATGAGGGTGGAGTGCATTCTAGGTTGGTGGGTAGATGAGTATGAAATTCCAGCCTTTGAGGTGAGAAAGAACATGCTGTGTTATAAACACACACCAAAGAAGACTGCTTTTGGGAGAAAAGAGCTATGAATTTGTATATGTAAACAATGCAGGGATCCCTTGCTTCTTCACTGGAAGGCTTGTGGGGCTTACTGGTCTTTATCTTTTATCCCTAAGGGATGTCAGATGACAGAAATGTCTTCATACTACATCTGTTCTTTGATCTTGAGCAAGGATCTTAGAACCATCTTCTAGTAGGGGAGAAAACCCTTTCAACTCACTTACTCTACTTTCTGAATGAGACAATAGCTATTTATTCTTCTTCTGTTCCTCCTCCTCCCCCTCCTCCTCCTTTTTCTGTAAGGAAGGGTTTATTTTGCATCACAATTTAAAGATAAAGTTAGTCATAGCAGAGAAGTCATGGTGGCAAGAGTTTGAACAGGCTGTTTACATTGAATCTGTAGTCAGAAAGCAGAAAGAGAGAGGGGGAGGGAGGGAGAGAGATGGAGGGAGAGAGATGGAGGGAGAGAGATGGAGGGGAGGGAGAGAGAGAGTGAAAGAGAGGGGTAGAGAGAGAGAAAGTGGGAGAGGGGGAGGGAGGGAGAAAAAGAGAGGTGGGGAGAGAGAGAGAAACAGAGAGGGAGAGAGAGGGAGGGAGGGGAGAGAGAGAGAGAGAGAGAGAGAGAGAGAGAGAGAGAGAGAGAGAGAGAGAGAGAGAGAGAGAGTGTGCACTGGATGTCCAGCTCCATTTCTCACTTTTATTTCATCAAAGACCACAGTATATAGAATGGCACTGCCTGGAGTTAGGGTATATCTTCCCATTTCCATTAACAAAAGGAAAAACATCTGTGCAGTCATGTGCAGAGATCTGTTTCATAGAAGATTCTGGATCCAGTCAAGTTGAAGACCAATTTTAACCATCACAGTTGCTTTGTCACATTTATGAATATGATTAATATTGATAAATATTTAATAAATAATTAATATAATAATAAAAATCAGGAGATTTACTTTTCAGACCACCCAAGATATTTCAACCACACATTAGCATCTTAGTGCTTTGCCTCCTCTGGGGTTTAGGGTGTCCTTTGGTTCACATGAAAAAAGCCACATGGCAAAACAGATTAATAGAAATGGTTTAATTTAAGATGAAAGAGCTAGCTAGCAAGAAGCCTGAGCCATAGACGAAACATTTTATAATAATTATAAGCCTCTGTGTGTTTATTGGGACTGAACTGCTGCAAGACCAGATAGGACAGAAACTTCTGCCTACACATACCTGTAAGAGAATTTTGCTTAACTTAGAAAGAAACACTTCTAATCTACATATTTGAGGAAGGAAGACATGCCTTTATCTTTTTATTATTATTATTGTTTTATTTTATTTTATTTTACAATACTATTCAGTTCTACATAATAGCCACAGATTCCCTTGTTCTCCCCCTTCCTGCCTCCCTCCCCTTCCCCCCAGCCCACCCTCCATTCCCACCTCCTCCAGAGCAAGGCCTCCCCCGAGGACTCAGATCGACCTGATAGACTCAGTCCAGGCAGGTCCAGTCCCCTCCTCCCTGATTGAGCCAAGCGTCCCTGCATAAGTCCCAGGTTTCAAACAGCTAACTCATGCAATGAGCCCAGGACCTGGTACCACTGCCTAGATGCCTCCCAAACAGATCAAGCCAATCAACTGTCTCACCTATTCAGAGGGCCTGATCCAGTTGGGGGCCCCTCAGCCTTTGGTTCATAGTTCATGTGTTTCCATTTGTTTGGCTATTTGTCCCTGTGCTTTATCCAACCTTGGTTTCAACAATTCTCGCTCATATAAATCCTCTTCTTTCTTGCTAATTAGACAACCGGTGCTCCACCCGGGGCCTAGCCATGGATGTCTGCATCCAGATTCCTCAGTCCTTGGATGGGGTTTCTGGCACAACTATTAGGGTGTTTGGCCATCCCATCACCAGAGTAGGTCAGTCCTGGCTGTCTCTCGGCCATTGCCAGCAGTCTTTTGTGGGGGTATCTTTGTGGATTTCTGTGGGCCTCTTTAGCACTTTGTTTCTTCCTTTTCTCATGTGGTCTTCATTTACCATGGTCTCTTAAAGCGACAGCCTACAGAATGTGAACAAGAAATGGGAAGACATGCCTTTAATCCAGATCTTTTGAGGTGGGGAGACACACCTTTAATCTGGCCACACCTGTTGGAAGCCTCTAAGGACACAGAAGAAGAAAGCTCTTACTCTTTACCTGCTTGCTCTCACCTTGCTAGCAAGTCCATTCCTTCCCTGGCTTAGAGCCTACTTATTTGGAATTCCAGTGTCTACTGAAGCCCAGCTGAGACATCCAGCCTTGTAGACTGAGCGACTCTGGATTTTGGGACTTTCCGTTCATAACCAGCCATTGTTGGATTAGCTAGACTGCAGCCTGAAAGTCACTCTAATAAATGATGTAGAATGTAGATGTAGAATGATTTTGTGAATGATAAAGGAGACCCAAACTCTTGAGAGGAAGAAAAATCTGCCCACAGTGTTGCAGATGCACCATAAACCTCCACAAGCATCCCTGGTCTGAGAAGAAGCTGACATGAGAGCCAGCATAAAGATCTATAGGAACCCAGAAGTGTAAGGAAGCAGATGACTCCAGGGCAATTTGAAGCAATCATAAAATGTCTCAGAGGATGCCTTGACAGTAGGCATGGGTTGCATATATACCACCAGGAAGGCACAGGCATGCCTCCCTGTATTTACGCACATGCTCCAACATTGTCACTTAGTATGTTGGCTGGACCTTCATACTTGAAGGTCTTAAAAAGTAGCATCCTTTGGTGGTTTCCATTTTCTTTGCTTTTCCAGAAATTTATTTCAACTTTAATTGTGTGTATATGTTTATGTGTGTATGGGTAGGCACATGAATGCAGGTGTCCAGGGAAGCTGGAGGTAGCAGATCCCCTGGAAATGGAGCTATAGACTGTTGTGGTCAGCTCAGTGTGGGTGCTAAGAAATGAACTTGAAGTTTGTTGGAAGAACAGTGGAGGATCATAACCTGTGAGCAATGTCTCTAGCCCCAGTGGGTTTTGGTGTCAATGTTCTAATTTTTTATTTAGTCTCTGTTTGTTCTCTTTTCCTAAAGATGGCTTCTTCACTCTGCTTATTCTCCAACTTTTCGTGGGCAGAAGAAACTAGGACACCATGAAAAGGGCTTTGATTTAGCTAGTTCTTCAGAAAACTGACCTTGACCTCGTCTTGTCCAATGTCTTGGACTTTCTGTTTGTAAATCAGGTTAGGTCAGTGGCTTTATAACATACTTTCTCCTTTCCCAGACCTCCCCTCCCTTTCTCCTCTTCTTCCTTCCTTTCTTTCAGTGTGTACAATCTGACACATTAGTTTTAAGAATTATATTTTTCATGAATAGATGATAAAAATGAAATTTCATTTGAAATCTCAATCCACAAAACAGAAAAAAGAGAGTTGCCTTGATTCATGTGAGAATGTCAGCCTTGGGGTTCTTTCTTCTAAATAAGACAGGCCAACTTGAGGAAACCCTAGAACTTGGAGGACTGCACCTTAAAAGCCACTTAAATAGACAAATACAAAGACACTGTAGGCTTTTAATTTTTGTGTTCATCCACTGCCTATTGGTTTGAAAACCATCTCTGAGTATCTCTAAAGTGAGACAGGAAAGATTATAACATCACAAGCCAGAAAATAAAGTAGCAGAACCACAGTGCTTAAGACTGTAACAGATACTCAGATGCTTTGCAATTCAGTCTGGCCATGACTTGGGTAGATTACTTGGGGCTGTCACTATAGAATTCTACAGTTCGGGCATAGAAAGTGTTCAGAGATTCATTAATGATGTCTGTACCAATTGTAGGAATGGGCATGATTATATTTATGCCATTTTTTTTGGGTCACTTACCTGCCTATATATACTCAATACCACACCTTGGGAAACTAAGGACTAGAAAGGACAGAATATACAATTATAACTCACAGCTTTGAGGTGACGGGTTTAGGGTTCTGTCAAGGTCTGCTTAGCTCTGGCTTCCCTGCTTCATTGCTCATAAAGTTAAAATGACCCGATATTTAGAACTATAACCATAATGGCTGTGAGCCCTGGCTTCTACCCTGGGTCTGTCTGCAGGATACCTAGGGCAGGGTCCATGGTACTGACCATTTTAACAAATGGATACTTCATTAGATTGAGATCTTCCATTCTCTTTCCCTGCCCTTTACCCGTGACTTCCCAGAGATTACTTTCTTTGCACTGAATCTTGCTCCTTAGTACCACTCTTGACTTTTCTATCACAGTGGAGAATCCTGCTCTTTTATTTAGAGCAGGGGCTCCATGGTCAGGTATAACTGGTTTCTAGCCCTAGGTACTCACTATCTAGAACCAACCAGTAAATTTCTCTGAGCCTCATTTTTCTTAGTAGCCATGGGTGAAATAGTACCAACTCAGGGCTATAAAGAATGTTTTGATAATTCATTTAATATAATTAGCACAGGTTGACATTTATAGTTGATTAAGTAGTTCTACTTAGTATACTATTAATGAAAACTGAGAAAAGGCAGCTGATGTCAAGCATTGTCATCATGTTCAACATCACCGTCATCATCTAGGATATCAATCTGCTTGCTTGTTCATAGTTTATTGAAACAGTTATAGCTAAACCATAATTATTCTCTCTTGCTTATGATTTATCAGAGCTTTCTAAAAATTAATTATCTGTCTTCCTGTCATCAATCTATAATCTGCCTGTCTGTCTGTCTCGGGAAATTTTGTGCTTTGAAGACACCGTGATCATACAACTTACAGTATAAAGAGTTTATTGTAGGCTTTCAGTTTTAGGGGGTGAGTCTATGACCTTCATGGCAGACAGCATGGTAGCAGGCAGACAGGCATGATGCTGGAGCAGTAGCTAAGAGCTTATAACTTGAGAGAAGCATGAGGCAGAGAAAGCTAGCTAGAAATAACATGGGCTTTGGAAACTCAAAACCTCCCCCTAGTGACACACCTCCTTCAAGGCCACAGCTCCTAATCCTTCTGAAATAGTTCCACTACATGGGAACCAAGCATTCAAATATATGAGTTTTTGGGGGCCATTATTATTCAAACCACTACACTGTCTATCATATTAATCAAATACTATATGTTGGGGTTATCTTAATTTTACTAGGAAGAAAAAGTGAAGTTCAGAGAAGAAAGGGAACTTGCTTTGTTAACTCAGCTAGTCAATGGCTGTGCTTGGACTATTATTCTGTATGTCCAGGTCTTTATTTTTGCTGTATAACTGCACACTGCCTTCTCATGCTGTACTGAATAGTCTGGGTTTGCCTCTCCTGGCCTCTGTTCTGGTTATGTGGGGGTAACTGCAGCAATGCACTAATGGCGAATCCACATTATTTCCCTTAGCTGTTTTGTTTGTTTATTTGAAGACACAGTCTCCCTTGACTTGGAACTTACTATGTAGATCAGGCTGTCCTCTAACTCACAGAGATCAGCCTGCCCCTGTCTCCCAAGTGAGGGATGATCAAAGACATGCACCACCATACCTAGCCTATGACTTTCCTTGTTTGTTTTCAAAATGCTATTCATTTGTGTCCCACCTTTCCAGCAGGAAACACTAGGAGAAGCTGAGGAGTCACAGGAAGAGAGAAAACCAGAAAGGCTAAGCAGCTTCCCCAGTGAGTACCAGTAACAAGGGGAGAAATCTGAATGTTTGCGCTCTCTCTACACTTCTCTCCAAGCCTGATGCCATGAAAGCAGCTATTAAGCTGCTCTCTAGTAAGCCTCACGTTGGCATACTGGGTGCTACAAAATCTCATAGCAACTGTCTACAAGACACTGGGGCTCACCTAGCAATGGGCTTCTGTGACATTAACAACATTGTTTCCCTGGCTGAGGAAATCACAGAGTCAGGGAAATGGCTGGGTGTTTTCAAAGGGCGAGATAATTCTGTGTGACCAACAATAACATTTACAGTTATTTAAGCTTAGATAAGGGTAATTAAATCTCATGCTTCATGGGCTAAGCTGATTGCCTGCAGGGGTCAAGGAGGAACCCCCATCCCTCACTCCAGCATCCATGGAGTGATTATCCAGGTGCATTGTGGGTCCTCATAAGACTGCAGGTTTTCTCTAAGGCTGAGCCACAGCAAGAGCATCTCAGGGGAGGTGTTTGAACCTTGGTTCACTGCTTTACTGAATCATAGCTCAGCCTCAGTTTCAAACCTCAAGGCCTCAGATTTGAATTTTTACCCTTGTAAGTGCAGAGTGGCTTTCAGCAAGTCCTTTGACCTGTACTGGAATTAGTTTCCACATATTCAGGGGTATTTACTAATAGGAAAGGCACCTTCATTTGCAGGACATGTTCTAGAATCTGGGCTGTTTTAGAGCTTTCCCTGGTGTACCTCTCTCAGCACCATGTATTCCCCTTCCCTCCCTTCTATACCCTGTAGCATAGGTGACTCAGACTCAGAGAAGGGGTGTGACTTAGTATCCTATTCTGAAACCAGAGGGAGGCAGGAATCAGGCAACACACTTAACTTGGATGACAGAGGAGAAAGGACAGATGCAGGTTTGCTTACAAAGAGTGGCTGAAGAACAGAACAGTGGGTCACTTAAGGCTATGGGTAAAACAGGGCACACACCCCAGGACCTGGAACCAGTGGCTTTGATCTAGAAAAATACTGTTCTATATGATGTGCACCCTGGGTTAGATTTTGGTAAAAGGCTGGACACATGGTGGGGTAATCCAAATATGTTTTCTTGCAAGATGTTTCCTAGACCATAAGAGAAAGCAACCAGGGTACAGAGTAGGATAGAGAAAGGTGGAAAGGATCCCAAGGGAGCAAAATCAGTTCTCCAGTTATGTGTGATGCAGCCAACAAGTGAATTGGGCAGTAATAGGCCTAGGTCCATTTTCACTCTGGAGTCTCCATGACACACAACTCTCACCAGAGCACACACAGTATGCTCTTAATAAACGAGAACTCATAAAATTTCCCCACATAGTTTTCCACTCTATACAGAATAGGAATACACACATACACACACACACACACACACACACACACACACACACACACACACACACACACACACACACACACTATGGAGTGGAGGTGGGTGTCTTCTTCATCTTCCTTGAGTTGAGAATAGTTAATCTGAATGGAGAGTACATGCATGACCCCCTCTGTGAAGAAGACAGATAGTTTCTATTTTTCTATGGAGTAGCACTCTCTGACCAGAGACATGAAGATAAGTGTGGGAGGTGTGGGGGAAAAAATAAGGAGAGGAGTGGGGAAGCAGGATCATAGCCCAGAACAGTGATGAGATGACCCAGAGCAGAGGTATTGAGAATAGAAGAGGCAAAATAAAAAAAAAAAAAAGAGCTATTTCAGTATGCTGTGATTATATGAGAGAAGCAGGAACAGAGATGATTAGAGAGCTAGAAATGGAATTGTATTCCATTCTGGTTCTAGAAAAAAAAAGAAGCATGGAGAAGTAAGTGGATCACCCTTGAGAAAAACCTTGGAGTTAGTGACTGTTAGTGGCAGTGCTGGTGCACGCCCCGAGAGGAGGAAGCTGCCAGAGATCAGCTAATTGTTCTCTGAGAATGGCAGAGCTAAGTGGTCAGTTTATAAGGATGGATTTTCCAGTTCTAGCAGGTAAAGATAATTCAGTCCAATTTATGTTCACTGGAAATAGACACTTAGAGGAAAATATTTGCAGATTGGTATATATTTGATCTTGCCCTTGATGACAGCCCTAAGTCAAAAAAGGAGATTTTTGTTTCTTTAAAATCTTAAGGCATAGCTGATGCTTCTCTGGGTAGAGAGGAAATGAAGTTTTCCCAAATTCCTTCCTAATATGTAAGTAGAAAGAATTAGCTATGTCTTCTCTCTGTTGCAGACTCCTAATGAGATCAAAGGAGTAATTGAAAAAGCCCTCTGCAAATCAGAATGTGCATCTATCTCCTTGATAATTACCTCTTGATATTATTACTGTATTACATATACTAATAAGAAAAAGTGAATCAGTGACTCTGAAGTCAAATGAATGTGATTTTTAAACATAGTTCTCCCACTTACTCCTGTGTGCCTTTGGGCAAATTGCTTTACATCTCTGAAACACGATGGATGGCCTTCGCTGCAGAGTGGAAATGACAGCACCATCATGTCAGAGCCGTTGTGTCTTGTGAATAGGTTAACATGATGTCTGGCACATTAATGGTAGGAAGTCTTGATACTGAGTGTGAACATCATTAGTATAAACCCAGGGTGTGGTTCATCAATGAAATCTTCCTGAAGCATTTGTTATTTGTGACGTTAACTTAGTGTTGATTTCATTATATTTCTTCAAGAAATATAGGATGAGTAAAACTAAGAGATAAAATCTGTCAAAGATGCATAGAATCTGGTTTGAAGTAGAGGGGGGAAATTTTACACACTCTTGAAGGAGAGGCCAAGTGAAGAGGCAAAATAATGAAAATTAACACTTTTTTTTTTTTTTTTTTTAGGAAACAAGCAGACCCCTGAACCTAGATTTCTGAGTAGGGAAGACAGTGTAGTGGTTATAAGGATATACACACAGCTCATATGGGTAATGCACACGGCATAATATAGTTGAGGAGGCACGAGAAAATGGTGAGGACTTCCGTTTTGGGTGGAGCTCTCATTGTACCCAGAAGCACTCATGTACTAGTGTTAAAAACAAAAACAAAAACAAAAACAAAACTGTGTACACAAAGCATACCGGCTCTTAGCTCATGAATGGAAACTTCTGACTTGGTTCAAAACCTGAGAATGATGCTTCAAGAGCTGGTGACTCTTCAGGAACTGTAGTGGCTGACTGGAGACATGAAGGGCTACAGAGAGGGAGCTAGTTATCCATGGAACCTCTATCCATTAAGGGAACTACCTGGCATACATAACAGAAGAAGATGCTTTCTAGCTGGGGCTGGGGGTTAAGGGTGACTAGTAAGATAAGACCTGGGTATGAACCCCATGGTCACTGGGGTTCCACTCTACTATATTCCCTTACAATCAATGCTGATGGATATCCTGTGAGGAAGAGACAGTAAAATATCCATCATATAGATGATGCAACTGAGGCACAGGGAGGAGTGATGTAGATTCCTGTGCATAGAGAGCCAGACTGGAAGAGAAGCAAGAATATGACTCAGTATCTGCCTGGCCATTAAACTCAACTCAGTCCTTTCTCAACTTGTGAAAACTGGATATCCACTGTACACAAGTGCTATGCTTTGGTTTTTTGCATTGTAGAGTTTTATCTTCTTTAAGCAATACTTTTCACTGCTATAAAAAGATTAAAGCCCAAGTAGACCCTTTGTATCTGTTCCCTGACTGTGCACCTTCAAATGACGAGTGGGGTGTGGACCACTCTGTGACACTTTCCACAGTGATGAAAAAGAAAAGATTTGGCTTTTCAAGTGCATCTGGAAATCACCCAGTATCAGATTAGCACACATATGAGAAGTAGGCACAGCCCCAGGAGGTGTCTGGGTTGCTCTTTCCCCTCAGTTCTGTCTATATACTGTATGTTTCTTGGTCATTTCCTTGCAGTAAAACATCAGGGTGTCTGCAGAGCCACCTGCCTGTGACTTAGATTATTTTAGAATTTTGTGACACTTTGTATCACCTGTCTTATGATCAAGATATATGTATGCATTTTAGTTATGATTATCATTGCTTTGAGGAAACACCATGACCAAAAGCAAGTTGGGGAGGAAAGGCTTTGTTTGGCTTACACTTTGTGGTAGTTGGAATGTAATTGACTCCCATAAGCTCATAGGGTGTGGCACTATTAGGAAGTGTAGCTTTGTGGAGTAGGTACGACCTCGTTGGATGAAGTTCATCACTTGTGGAGGTGGGCTTTGAGGTTTCATATAGGCTCAAGCCATGCCCAGTGACTCAGTGCACTTCCTGTTGCTTGCTAATCAAGATGTATGACTTTCACCTCCAGTACCATGTTTGCCTGCATACTGCCATGTCCTGCATACTGCATCCTACCATGATGATAATGGACTAAACCTCTGAAACTGTAAGCTACCCCATTAAATGTTTTCCTTCATAAGAATCACTGTGGTCATGGTGTCTCTTCATAGCAATAGAAACCCTAAGACACACTTCCACATCATGGTCCATCATTGAAGGAAGTCAGGGTAAGAACTCAAACAGAGCTGGAACCTAGAGGCAGGAACTGATGCAGAGGCCACAGAGGGTTGCTGTGTACAGGCCTTTTCTCCATGCTTGATTAGCCTGCTTTTTTATAGAATCCAGGACCACCAGACCAAGTGTGGCCCCACACACCATTGCCTGGGTCCTCTCACATCAATCACTAGTTAAGAACATGCCCTGCAGGCTTTGATGCTTCCTGGTCTTATGGAGGCATTGTCAAGTTGACATAAAACTAGCTAGCATATTATTCAATGCATGCCATTGAGTCTTCTACCCCAACTCACTTGCCTAGATTCATCATCTGCATACCTCACTCTGTGCTCTAGCAAAACCAGATTGCTTTTTCTCTACTTTCCTTAGCATACTCCATCAAGTGATCTATATGTTGTCCTTGCTTTAAAGAACATTCAGTTCAGGGGAGATCTCTACATATTTTTTTCTATTTATCACTTCTTCCCTTGGAAAACAGAATATTCTAATTCAAGGTGAATCTGGTGAAACTATTGATCCTGTGAGCCAGACAGGCATGGGTGCTTTGTCATCTTATAGAACAGTTCATTCTCCTTGTCCCACAGGTATGAGTGGTAGTTAATTTGGTGACAGGGTCTTTTATGTTTTAACACTCATGAAGCTGCTAGGGAAAAGTATTCTTGGTCTGGAGTGCTCGAGTCATACCAACTTAAAGCCTCCCAGAGCTATTTCTCAGCCTTGTAACTGACAAATATATGCTTGAGGATGGAGCATAAAAAATCAAGTTAGGAATGGAAGAGGAGAGGAGAAGAGAGGAGAGGGAAAGAGAAAAGAGAGATCCAAAAGTTATCCCTATTTAACAAGTTACATACAAATTGATTTCTATTTTTTGTTATTTTAAGCTATTTTGTTTTGTTTTATTAATTATGACGATGACTCTTGATGCTTATAACAACCCAGTATGAACCATTTGCACTCTATTGTATTAACTGACTTTCACAACATTCCACTGAAGTAGCCATCATTATGTCTATTTTGCTGATTAGGAAAGAGACGCTCAGGGAGAGGAAGTCATTTGCCCAGGGCCATGTCTTCTCTTTGTGGTCTCAGTAGTCTCTGTTTTTTATTAATAGTTACATCTGGGCAGGTAGGGCATCGTTTCCTTTGGAAAGCTTCACTGTAAGCTTTAGGCTTAGTTTGCCTTTTTTTCTTTTCTATCACAAGTGTGCTTTTTACTTGTATCCTGCACTGGTCAGGTGAGGTGGGATGACATAGAAGTAATATACAATGCCACTTCCCCCAATTTCAGTGTCTAAATATCACACAGGTAGTTTTATTTCTGACTCACACTACATAACATGTAAGAGTCCACAAAGTAATTTGTTCATTTCAGTCACTTGAGGGAAATACAATTTGGAATTGTGTTCCTTTCACCACAGCAGGGAAACAGGGTGATGGCAGCTGCACAGTGGGTCTTAAAGAGCTTTGCTTGGATGTAAAACGTGTCCCGTTCACTCATGTTTTGTTGACTATCATGAGTCAAGTCACCCTCTTAGGACTCAGATAGATAGGAAAGTATGATAGTACCATGCGTCTAGCAGGGGAAGGACCAGAATATTTACTAAGATTTAATAGGCTCCATAAAGAAGGATTTTTTAAGTTATTATTTTCCAGAACTCTGGCTTCCAGAACAGGAGCTATGGCAGAGAAGAAGCTTTAGATGGCTGTGTTTTCAGTGAATCATAGAACTTAGCACAGAGTGCAAATAATTCCTTCCTATCAGCAGTGAACACCCTAATGCATAGTATCATTGCCTCTGCATTCTAGTAGCTGGCACAGAGCCTGGCATTTACTAGATGCTCACTAAATATTTACCAAAAATGCCTATGGCATTATTGATATATGATTTTCTCCCAGTGGTGACTATCATTTCTTTCCACCCAGGAATGTATTAATTGATTTATTAGCACTAAGACAAGAACAGCAAATCTAAGGATGAGAAATACACAGAGACCACTTTCTAGAGAAATAGAAAATGAACAACACATGGCAGCCTGGGGCAAAATGGAACATCACCAACGAAGCCTAGTAAGGAACAAATCAAATACCAGGAATTCCTAAGACAGATTTAGGGTGATGTTGCACATCACAGTTTGTGGTCTCAAGTAGTTCAAGTAGTCACAGGAGAATAAGTTCAAGGGGACCAAGACTATGCTTAAAATCAAGGTATCTGGAAAGGAAGGCATATCATTTTAGGCTTTTCTTTGTTATACATTTGTGCTTGAGAGAGAGAGAGAGAGAGAGAGAGAGAGAGACAGAGAGAGACAGAGAGAGACAGAGACAGAGAGACAGAGAGAGACAGAGACAGAGAGAGACAGAGAGAGAGAGAGTGAGAGAGTTAGTTTGTCTGTTTGTGTACATGTGCTTGTGCCAAGGTGTGCACATAAAGGTCAGAATGAAACTTCTGCTCTTCTTTTTCTTTCATGTTGTTTGAAACTAGATCTATCTTGGTGTTCTCAACTTCATACTCCAGGGTAGCTGGTCCATGAGCTTTCAAGAGTTTTCCTATCTCCACCTCCCATCTCATCATAAGAGTAGATGTGTGCTGCCATGCCTGGATTTCTTTGTATTGTGGTGACTCAAGCTTGGGCCTCATACTGAGCAAAAACTTCACTCACTAAACCATCTTGCCAGTGCCCCACCAAAAAAAAATCCATTTTTTTTCTTGATGATAAAATGCTACTCACTTGGCACAAAACAGCATAACCCATGCATTGTCTTCTCATCTGTCTCTTTCCTTGACTGTATACTGTTAAAAACAAGACTGGTCTTAGTGATTACTAGCTCCACACCAGCATTATCCAGCATAACATGACAAGCTCAATAAGAATTCAGCAATGCTGTTTGATTTATATTTAATGTTTCCAGTCTGTAACAAACAGGGAAATTGGTTCATGGCAAGGCTAGCAGGCATGAGTAGCAGGTAAAATAGAGGATTTACTGCAACATGGCTGAGATAGGAAGGCTGTTGGGTCTCCATTATCATTGGGGTGTGAATCCTGCAGTATAAGAATATTTAATAACAAAGATCTGACATCTTCAAACAGAATTTTTCAAAAGCCAAACATGACAATGCCACCAAAGGCCTATGAATTGGGCATCTGACCAAACAGTAGAGACTTCCCTTAGATTTCTTCTGAGAATTAACTTGATGATTTTGACAGGACTTAGTGTTCCTACCATGACCTGTCTATGCTTCATAGATCTCAGAGTCATGCTCTTGGTGTCATCAGGCCTTCACAAAATGGTACCAACATTGAGCCTTATGTGTTTATGGAGCTGAGGTTGAGCATCTTCTCAGATATCAGATGTCAGCTGTCCTCTCTTTGTCATTACTCATAACTTGGATCTATGCCTATGAGTAATCTCCCAAAGTTTCACAAATAAGACATATAAGTGGAACACATTAGATATAGCAAGGTTTGAGGTAATGAAAATTATGCATTTTGGAAGGCTTCCATCTATCCAGGCCTGTGGACTACACCTGGTACATGAGGAAGAGTTCTTTTTGTTTGTTTGTTTGTTTGTTTGTTTTTAATTGAATAACCTCAGGAAACTTGACATTCTCTTTCAAGATCCAATTCCAACATCTGTAATTGGAGATAATACCCATGTTTATCTTAGAGATCTGTTATAGGGAAGTAATTGAAGAATACCTGTTGATGCTGGATACTATTTAATTTCTAAGAAGCTTAAAATCTCTTACAGGAGATAAGACTCATAGATAAAGGATGTGGAAAGATCATGTCTTATGGAAGCTACCAAAGATAAGGTGATGAGCTGGAGGATTAGACGACTGTGTGGATGCTGAGGAAGGAAATAAAAGACATTGGAGGTAAAAAGAGTAGAGAAACAGTATCCATCCTGGATATAAAGGATCCTGCACTGGGAAGGACAGATATTTCTTTTGATGGATTCACAGAAAGAGCACAAAGTCACACACACACACACACACACACACACACACACACACACACACACTGTAGTTTAGACCAGGGTGGGCAAACTATAACCTATGATTTGCATTGGCCCACTGTTTATTTTTATGCTAAATGCTTAAAACATTTATTTTCATTTTTAAATTGTTGAAAGCAGAGGAATTTTTTTTTTGGTTTTTTTATTATTATTATTATTATTATTATTATTTTACAACACCATTCAGTTCAACATAATAGCCACAGAATCCCCTGTCCTCCCCCTCTCGCCCACCCCTCCCCCCAGCCCACCCCCCATTCCCACCTCCTCCAGATCAAGGTCTCCCCCGAGGACCGGGGTTGACCTGGTAGACTCAGTCCAGGCAGGTCCATTCCCCCCTCCCAGACCCAGCCAAGTGTCCCTGCATAAGTCCCAGGATTCAAACAGCCAACTCATGCAACGAGCCCAGGACCTGGCACCAATGCACAGCTGCCTCCCAAACAGATCAAGGAATTTTATTATACAAGAAAAGTCCATGAAATGTAAATGTCAGTGTCCATATATAAAATAAGAGACCAGACACTCCTATGTATGGACAGATTATCTGTGGTTACCTGGGATCTGTAAAATTAGAGGCAGAGAACCCAGACAGAAACCATTGGCATGTAAAACTTGAGATATTTACTTTCTCCTCTTTTATAGAATAATTTTACTATCCCTTGTCTGTGCCCTGGAGTGGACTGGGCACAACAAAGGGATTGGATGTTAACCTGTGAGATTAGGGAGACAGAGATCTGGGGGCAGTATGGGGTCAGGAATAAAACTGTCACTCTTTCTGATCATCACAGACTCTCTATGACCCTGCTCAGCACTATACCTCTTTGTCGTTATTTCCCCCAAATACATGCTTTTGCCAACATTTCTATTCTTTGAAGAGAAGAACACATTTTTTTTGTTCCTTTTTATGTGGAATTTTTTAAAGCAGGATATTCAAATGGGTTTTCTACCTTACATACTAAGTGCAGAGAGCTCTGGGCCTCACCACGCTAATCAGACTGGGTGCCATTCTGTAAGTCATTTTGTGCAATTTCATGTTCTCTCTTCCTGAAAGGAGGAGAATTACTTTGATAGATTAAAGCCCTTTCCTTATTGGAATGGGCGTTTTGTCTCTTTTCTTTCAGCCCTTGTCCACTGTCTCTTGATGCCTCCAAGGTAGGGAGGCCCTAATTTCCCTGAGTCGCTTTTGGTAAAGTAATTTCTCATTTCTACCAGCCCTCCAGGGTCTCATTTGTGGAATGACGGGGGCCCTGACTAGGGTAGGGAATGGAAGGGGCTCGAAGGTGACCCATTCTCTTCCGATCTGTGTTATAAAATATTTGCAAGGCAGAGGCAGATGGTCTTAGTTGTTGGGCAAAGGGATTCTTTTTTAACACTGGTCTTTTCTTGTACCGGTACAGCAGGGCATATGGAGAGTAATGGGGTTCCTACAGTGAAATAAACTGGACATTGCATTCAGTGAATTTAAACATACACAGCCACATTTTCAGACCTGTATAACATCTAGTCATCATATAAGTAAAAGGCTGGTTTTAATTTCCCTTTTATACTTTCTAGAATTTTGATGAGCTTGGTAGCATTAACACTATTGCATTTAAGAATCGTTAGGGATCCATGTAAGACTATAAATTCCTGGGCAATACCTTCAAGGAGTCTGATTTATATTATATTAGAAGTAGAACTCTATATCTCTATTAAAACTTCTTCCATGATGGCCATAGAATGTGATAGGAATGTAGGGGTTGCTTTAAAAAAAAGTCTCTGGGTTTTTGTTTGTTTGTTTTTGATATAGGTTCACATAGCTCAGGGCAGTCTCAAATTTACTTTACAGCTGAGAGTGACCTTGGATGTCTGCCTCCATCTTCTGGGTTTTAGGAGTATGTTATGCACCACCACATTTGGCTTCTAAAGCATCTTCACTTGAAGATGTCTGATGGTAACTAAAACGAATGTTTGGCATGTCTACCTTAAGGCTGCATCTGTCCCTTTTGCTATGTTCAGACATTGGGTCAAATCCCTGCCCAATTCTGAAATAGAAATATGTCTAAGGAGTAGCTTGCTATGAACTGGTGATACAAAGTTATCTAGTCTCAAATTTATGCCTCTTGAATTCCTGAGAGACTGAAGACACTAAGGTTTAAAAAAATTAATATGATTTCATTTTAGAAATAGAGAACCAGGTAGACAGATCATCCTGTGATGGTACTGTCCCCTCCCACTGCCAAGCAGGAGCAATTGCTCCATAAGGCAAACTGAGGCTGCCTCTCTAAGCAGGAGCAATCATTTCATAATGAACACTAAATTTCCTCCTGAAGCAATAATAACTTCCCCAGGGCAAGACCTCATAACACCAGACTACAGTTTGTTCAAAACAGACTATCCTTCCTAGCTCTGTTTGGTCTTTACTCTATAGAAATCTGAAGCTCTTGTTTGTACCCTGAGATAGGATTTAGAATGATAGTTTCTTGTTTCCCAGTGTGGCCACACTACAAAACAAATTATTTTCTTGTTTCTCAAGGTGGTGGATAGTACAATATGGTCTTGTGGCAGCCCCTTAGCCCCTCCCCAATTAGACTTTTTATAAAAATAAATATTGGGAAATATTCTAAAGTAGTATTGGTGTTTCCAAAGCTTTTGAGAAGTACCCAAAGAGCTGGACACACTGAATGATGAAATAAACATGTCTAATACAGGAATTTTTTTCTCATTAGTCATTAGTGCTATTTGCGTTTTATGTGTTAATCCACATGATTTCTGTTAACTCTTACTGGATACAGATTAACTACTTGGACTTTCTGTTTCCTCCAGGGTAGAAAAAAAATGACCAATAGCAAACTCCAAGAATGTCTGTTTTCAAGCAGAAAGTTGGGAATTCTTGGGTAGTCACTAAACTTCTATGGCTTTATTTTATTTTCCAAATCATTCTGCATGAATCCACACAGGGAGAGGCATTTTCTTTAACCATGTGTAGCTGTCTGCTGACTTGGGGGTTGCTTCTTTAGCAGACAACTCCAGATAAAACACATGCAATTCCATTAGTGAGTTTTTGTTATAGGAGGAAGAGCGTGAAGATTTCAGAGCCAAGAAATCCAGGTCTTTCTAGGTCTCATCACTCTGGTGCAAAGTTTCTCCCCACATGCACCATACACAACCCACAACTTTAGTTTTCTATTTCTATATTTCCCATACATACTGTTTATTTTTATACTTATTTATTTTGCTATTCATGTTTCTATTTATACTATTTTTCTATTTTCAGTATTCAGAGTTGGTGAACTAATTTTTAAAAGAAATAGACATTGATTTAAATATCTGCTGGGGCATGTTGCTGCCTGTCAGACTAATCTACTCTAATTGTTACAATGACTCCCCCATCTAATCTTGATTCCCAATGGAAGGAATAACACCTATTCAGGCCCTGAGTATCTTGTTGAGTTGGGAACTTTTCCAGGTTACATACAGGGTTATAATAAAATTAATTTTAGAATCCTAAGCCTTTGTGACCTTATGGGAAATATTTGTTCTTCTTATTTACTTATTTTTTTAAATTTATTTTACAACACCATTCAGTTCAACATAATAGCCACAGATTCCCCTGTTCTCCCCCTCTCTCCCCCCTCCCCCTCCCCCCAGCCCACCCCCCATTCCCACCTCCTCCAGATCAAGGTCTCCCCCGAGGACCGGGGTCGACCTGGTAGACTCAGTCCAGGCAGGTCCAGTCCCCCCCTCCCAGACCGAGCGAAGCGTCCCTGCATAAGTCCCAGGATTCAAACAGCCAACTCATGCAAGGACCTTAGGACCCAGCACCAACGCACAGCTGCCTCCCAAACAGATCAAGCCAAAAGACTGTCTCACCCATTCAGGGGGCCTGATCCAGTTGGGGGCCCCTCAGCCTTTGGTTCATAGATCCTGTGCTTCCATTCATTTGGTTATTTGTCCCTGTGCTTTATCCAACCTTGGCTTCAGCAATTCTCGCTCATATAAACCCTCTTCTTTCTCACTAATTAGACTCCCAGTGCTCCACCAGGGGCCCAGCCGTGGATGTCTGCATCCAGATTCCTCAGTCCTTGGATGGGGTTTAGGCACAATTATCAGGGTGTCTGGCCATCCCATCACCAGAGTAGGTCAGTTCCTGCCGTATTTTTTTTTTTTTACTATTTATTATTTTTAAAGGTTATTATCAGTCACAAACACACTAACAGTTACTGTGTTTTTCATTACTATAGTGAAATGCTCAAGGCTGGATAACCTCTTGCCTTGAAAGCAGGAGGATCTGAGGTCTAGCTCCAAGATCCTTGTTGAAAGAAAGGAGAGAGAGAGAGAGAGAGAGAGAGAGAGAGAGAGAGAGAGAGAGAGAGAGAGAGAGAGAGAGAACAGGTATGATGGTACCCATTTGTAATTCCAGCACTGGGGAGCAACAAACAAGTGAATTATGGAACCTGGTCTGGCCATCCAGCCTAGTCTACTTGGTGAATTCCAGCTTAATGAGAGATCCTACCTCAAAAGAAGTGTAAAACACTTGAGGAATGACACCCGTATTTGGCTTCTGACTGCCATATGCACACACACATTTACTCATGTGTGCATCTGTATACACATGTGTGTGTTCATACATATACTGTGTTTGCAAAGGGGGGGAGGGACTTTTTAAATAAATTAAATTAAAATTAATTGTTTAATTTAGAAATTAAACAAATAATTTGTTTAGATCAGTACTGAATATTCAAAGGAATTGCATTTACATGCCATGAGAACTTCATGTATATAAAGAAGATCACATCCCAAACCAAGAAGCAAAGCAGAAGAAGGGTTTTTGGTCCAGGGTCTCCCTTTTATGACCTCCTGTTTTCAGGAAGACTAAGAAATCTGATAGCAAATTTAACTCTGTTTGGTGCCTGTGCCCCCAGTGACTTATGAGCATCCCTGCCTCAGATATTTTACTCGCTCGACAATATTGCTGTCACTGAACAGAAAGTCTCCAACATATGCAGTTTTGATGGACAAACCCCACCCAAACCATAGTAGAAGCTGGCTGACATAGAGTCGTCATATAACTCTGTGCTAGAGGGCAGAACTATAAAAATGAGCACACTGATGCCCCCAGCTAAAGCTATGGAACAATGAGAAATAAAGGTAAGTGTAAAAGAAAAAACAAGACATTTAATGAGCTAAACTGAAACTTTGTACATTTGATGATTTGGTATGATGAGACTCTAGAGAATTGAAGTGGGTTATTTGAGATGATTCCCTATAATGGGTTTAGGGGAGTAAAAGCATTCCCTGCATGGACTCTGGATCTTGGCTTTGCATCCAAGACTGGACATAGGCATATACCAATGTCTAGAGCCAGTTAAATCACTTTTTAATTCACTCAAACATTCAAAAACAAAACAAAGCAATATTTGAGAGGACCAAGTAAGACATGGTGTTGTGGTTTTGCACGAATACAAATGACATGTATGGAAAACCAGGATATATCTTAGTTTTGTACCAAAAGTAGATACAGAAGTTGAGGCTAGAAAAGTGCTGTAATACATATTACACTGAATGTCTGTAAACCTGTGAGTTCCATTGTATTCTTTCAATGTCATCCAAGCTGTACAAAGGGGTGCTTATAGAGAGAGCATTATGAGAGGTGAAGATAGAGATGCACATCATTGTGGACTTCTTAGGTTCTACTCTACTCCTGTCTTTGTCAACAAGGCTCCCTCTTTAAAGCACTCAGTTCACCCCAGCTTTGAGAATATCCACTGAGCCTGGAGTCGTGTCTATTCTCTTTGAGTGTCTTTTCAGTGATTGATAACTTGTACAAAAATCCATTTTGGGAGGCTATTTTTCTTCTTGACATACATCACAGGATATTTTTACAGCCTGATGCATCTAACACATCTGTGTAATCACACAGTTTCCAGAAATCCAGATGTTCCCCAGTGTACCTCTGGCTCCCACGCTCTTGCAAACATTTGCTGTAAACACCAAAGGCTGTTTGTTGGTTTTAATGTTCTAGCTCATCTCATTACCCAGTGAAGGTGAAAGATTGAAGCCAGATAGTGTTGCCAGTAAATGTTTTTGCCCCTGATGCATCTATTTCTAGTGCCTGATTAGTATGCGGCGGGGCTCACAGGCTGACGCTGTACAAATGGCCAATTGTGTTCTGCCTGCTGTGGTACAGAGAGAGAAGTCAGGCTGGCTGTGCAGATTCCCTTCTGTTTTTTGGCCTGAGGTCCACAGCTGAACAGAGGTCTCAGCCAGCTGAGATGACACAGGAAGAACAAAGGGACCAATATCAAATCACATATCACTGGACTACTGGAACCCCACTAAAAGAGCTAATGAGTATTAACCTGTACCTGAACTACAGACAGATCTTAACAAAAATAGTAGTTATTGTTATTACCCCTCCAACCATTAGTCAATCTACAATAAAGATATGCATCTTTTCTTCAGAAGCTTCATAAAAGTGGGTCTTAACTTCAGCACTTGGGAAAGGAGTCAGGAGACTGGCTAGAGCCCAGCTCTGCCTCTACAGACTGTCTGAATCAAGCAACCCTCTGATCTTCTTCAGGCACTAAGTTGTCCTAGATGATAATAAGGGACTCTCCTTGCTAGAAGCTGTTGTAACATAAGGTACCTCTAATCCAGAGGTAGTTAATGGATCTCCTGAAATGAAGTATAGAGGATTTTCTTACATGGAGGCTTATAATAGATAGGAGCTGGTTTGGGATGAAAAGCATTGTTCCTCTAGGTTCTATATAGTTCATGCTCAACCTCTCTTCTGCATTAAGAGAGTATATCTTATATGGCACAGTTTTTTTTTAATTTTATTTTATAATAACATTCAGTCATACATATCAGCCACGGGTTCCCCTATTCTCCCCCCTCCCGCCCTCTCCCCTTACCCCCAGCCAACCCCCCCATTCCCACCTCCTCCAGGGCAAATCCTCCCCTGAGGACTGCGATCAACCTGGTAGACTCAGTCCAGGCAGGTCCAGTCCCCTCATCCTAGACTGAGCCAAGTGTCCCTGCATAAGCTCCAGGTTTCAAACAGCCAACTCATGCAATGAGCACAGGACTTGGTCCCACTGCCTAATTGCCTCCCAAACTGATCAAGCCAATCAACTGTCTCACCTATTCAGAGGGCCTGATCCAGCTGGGGGCCCCTCAGCCTTTGGTTCATAGTTCATGTGTTTCCATTCATTTGGCTATTTTTTTCAATAATTGAGTAAAACCGAAATTTATTATAAGCCACAGTCGTCCTAGGGACCTCCATGCTATATATATATATATATATATATATATATATATATATATATATATATATATATATATATATAGCCTCCATGGTTTTATGGGTTGTGGTCTGATTGTTCTTTATTTTATATCTAGAATCTACTTATGAGTGAGTGCATACCATGACTGTCTTTCTGGGTTTGGATTACCTCACTCAGGATGATTTTTTTCTAGTTCCATCCATTTGCCTGCAAATTTCATGCTTTCATGGTTTTTCTCTGCTGAGTAGCACTCTATTGTGTATACGTACCACATTTTTTTTCATCCATTCTTCTGTTGGCGGGCATCTAGGTTGTTTCCAGGTTCTGGCTATTACAAATAGTGCTGCTATGAACATAGCTCAGCATGTATCTTTATGGTATGAATCAGCATTCCTTGGGTATATGCCCAAGAGTGGGATGGCTGGGTCTTGAGGTAGTTCGATTCCTAATTTTCTGAGAAACCGCCATACTGATTTCCACAGAGGTTGTACAAGTTTACATTCCCACCAACAGTGAAGGAGTGTTCCCTTTGCTCCACATCCTCTCCAACATTGACTGTCATTGGATGGCACAGTTTTTAAACCTCAATGATTGACTCCAACCAATGAGATTAGTCAGGCAACTTCTGTTAGTATACTGCTCAGTATTGGAATTATATTTTTTTTTTATCATTTTACAAATGCTGACTTCTCCCACTAAATGGTTTTCCCCATGAAAGTTGAAACCATGCTAGTCCTGATCAACATTCCATCACCTCTGCCTGCCTATGATCGATTCATATTTATTGGACGAATGAATGCATAAATGAATAAATGAGGATAGTTTTGTATGGAGACAATAGATGGAACAGTTAACTGCCTTCAGAGTTCTTGGGAGCCTGTAGTCATTTAAGAGTAAATACAGAGATACAAAATGATAAGCATTTGCAAATACTGACAAAAAGGTAAGATGGACTAAGGGGGCTCAAGTAATACCAAAGCCAAAATTCAATATCAAAGAAAGAGAGAAGAGATGACAAAGAAAGAGTTTGTTAGGCCCAATGGCTACCTATGCAGCTATTCATAGTTGCCAGGGTGATGGAGACTCATTCTTCTTTGGGTTGTGGATACTGCTAAGTTGTCTGTATTCTAGTGGACGGCTCCACAACCAGACATATGAGCAGCACTAACTGGACTTAGTAGGTTATAAAATAAGGAGGAGGGGAATAGGAGAGGGAGGAGGAAGAGACAATGACAAGATATTGAAAAAGACATGTAAGGGGAATCTTAGGGAAATTGAATGGGGAAACAGGAGATGGACATGATCATATTTCAGTATATACATATGCTCTCAAAAATAAATTAGAAAGAATAATGCAAATGCTTTAAAATTGAAAAAGCATACTAAGAGTGAACAAGTAAAGTAAATTAATTAGTTTTGTATCACTGTAACCAGAATGCCTGACATAAACAGGGTAGAAGGGATTTATTTTGGTTCAGTGTTTCAGAGGGCTCTCATCATCATGGTTTCCTGTTCACATGCATTTGGACAGAATAAGACCATGGTACAATGGAGCTTCTTCATTTCATTCTGGGCATGAAGCAGAAAGGGAGACAGGAAGGGCCAGGGACACAATAACCTCAGAGTGCAGATGTAGAAACCCTATGAGTATGACCTACTTGTCCTAGTGAGGCTCTGCCTCCTAAAGTTCCACAGCTTTCCAAAATAGTGCTATCAATTGGGGAGCATGTTTGAACATGTGTGCTGTTTTTGTGACATTTCCTGTGTAAACTGTGACAAAGGCATCCTGTTTGAGTGTGGGACAGACAAAGAAGAGCTTTGAACTTGATGATCAAGACTGGAACTTAGCACATGAAATATTTCACAATCATTATCAAATTATTAAGACAAAATAGATTTGTTTTCTTCTTATGTTCTTGAGATAGAATTGTGAACAATAGTATCCTGAGTAAAATAATCTGGTCTTAATCAGAACAGACAAAATTTAGGGGAGTGGGACAGATAATATTATGAAAGAGTTAGTCCTCTGAGTTTCATGTGGAGACAGAATATCATAGCAATAGGAATGGGAGGATGAAACAGGTACAGAAGGACTCTGTGGTTATCATGTTTCTGGCTCTTCCTGTCTCTCTTTCTGCTTCCTGTCCACAGTGAAGGAGCTCCAATGTCACATGGTTCTATTGCTAGGATATTCTATTGAAGTGGGGTGGTGGAAATGACAGAAAAGTCCTACAAATGTAGATTGAAGGCTGGTGCATGCTTAGGAGGTGAATGACCATGGACAAGTCTTCATCCCCTGTTAATCTCAGTTTTCTTTCACTGGAACATGTTAGAAAATTAAGCTCCATAGGCCAAGTCCAGGACACTAACTTTTTTTGTAGATAGAATTTTAATGCAACATATACTGTTAATATTTACCCTTGACATAGCAAATAAGATAAAACAACAGCCTACAGAATAGGAAAAGATCTTCACCACCCCCATATATGACAGAGGGCTGATCTCCAGCATATATAAAGAACTCAAGAAACTAGACATTAAAATACCAAACAACCCAATTAAAAAATGAGCTACAGAGTTAAGCAGAGAATTCTCAATAGAAGAATCTCAAATGGCTGAAAGACATTTAAGGAATTGCTCAACATCCTTAGTCATCAGGGAAATGTAAATTCAAATAACTCTGAGATACTACCTTACATCTGTCAGAATGGGCTAAGATAGAAAACACTGATGACAGCTTATGTTGGAGTGGATTTGGAGCAAGGGGCACATTCCTATACTTCTAGTGGCAGTACAAACTTGTTTGGAAATCAGTATGGTTGTTTCTCAGAAAATTGGGAATCAATCTACCCCAAGACCCATTGATACCACTCTTGGGCATATACTAAAGGAATGTTCAATCATACCACAAGGACACATGCTCATCTATGTTCATAGCAGAATTATTTATAATAACCAGAACCTGAAACCTAGATGCCCCTCAAATGAAGAATGGATAAAGAAAATGTGGTACATATTACTACTCAGCAGTAAAAAACAATGACATCATGAGGTTTGCAGGCAAATGGATGGAACTAGAAAATAACATCCTGTGTGAGGTAACCCAGAACCAGAAGGACAAACATGTTATGTATTCAATCACAAGTGGATAATAGATATAAAGTGAAGGATAACCAAAGTATAACCTATGTCTCCAGAAAAGCTAGCTAACAAGGAGGACCCTCAAAGGGACACATGGATTGCCCTGGGAAAGGGAAATAGATGAGATCTCCTGAGTAAACTGGGTGTGAGGGTGCAATAGAGGGTAGTGGATTGGGGATGAGAACATAAAGGAACAGGATGGTCTAGCTGGAACAGGGATGGAGTGGGAGAGCAATGAAAGAGATATCTTGATAGAGGGGGACATCATGGGGATAGGGATAAAGCTGGTACTAGGGAAGTTCCCAGAAATTCGTGATGGGGAATGTCTATTTGTATGCTGTGAAAATATGTTGCTCTGATTGGTTGATAAATAAAGCTGTTTGGCCAATGGTGGAGGCAGAATAAGGTTAGGGGGGACATTCTAAATAGAGAGAAGGCAGGAGAAAGGCAGACCAGAGGAGATGCTGCCAGCTGCCTCTAAGAGAAGCAAGAAGTAAAGATAATGGTAAGCAGGAGCCATGTGGCAAAGCATAGATTTATATATAAATGGGTTAATTTAAGATGCAAGATCTAGCTAGAGAGAAGTCTGAGCCATACAGTTTGTAATAATATAAGCCTCTGTGTGTTCATTTGGGTCTGAGCAGCTGAGGGACTGTAAGGACGCAGGAGCCAGGTGGGCATAGGAAAACTTTCAGTTACAAATCCACAATGATCCCAGCTTAGACTACTAGCAATAGAAGGTGCCTGAACTGGCTTATCCTGGTAATCAGATTGGTGAATACTCTAAATACCATCACAGAGTCTTCATCCAACAACAAATGCAGAGATCCACAGCCAAGCACCAGGCCAAACTCCAGGAGTCCAGTTGAAGAGAGGAAAGAGGGATTCTATAAGCAAGAGGCATCAAGATTATGATGGGGAAACCTATATAGACAACCAAACCAAGCTAGTGGGAACTCATGAACTTTAGACTAACAACTGTGGAGCCTACATGGGACTGGACTAAGTCCTCTGCATAAGTGAGACAGTTGTGTAACTTGGCCTGTTTAAGAGGCTCCCTGACAATAGGATCAGTTTCTATCCCTGGTTCATGAGCTGGCTTTTTGAAGTTCATCACTTATGGTGGGACACTTTTCACAGTCTTGATGCACGAGGAGGGGCTTAGACCTGCTTCAACTGAATGTACCAGGCTTTGCTGACTCCCCATGGGAGGCTTTACCTTTTAGGAGGAGGGAATGGAGGGGGATTGTGGGGAGAAGGCTAGGGGAGGGAGCAGGAGGAGGGAAGAGAGGGGAATCTATGGTTGGTCTGCAAAATGAATAAAAAAAATTCTTAATAAAGAAAAAGAAAAAAATACCTTGGTGTTACAATAGTAGTGTGACCATGAAAGAGTCCCACAAAACCCCAAATCATTCCAAAATGGCTCTTTACAGCAACTTAATGATCCCTCTGAAATGATGAGGATGATAACCACCTCAGGATTCTTTTGAGTATTCATATAGTGTCAGGTGTAACAAGGACCTCAATAAATATTGGTAGTGTTTTATTGGATCAGTAAGTAAATACATGAGGCTCATTATATACTAACATAGGTGTATATTCTATATCTACACTATATACTAACTTAGATGATATGGAATCCAAGGGCAGTTCAACTCCCGAAGAGTTGCACAATGTTGTGACAATGACTCTTCTCTTTCAACAAATTATTTTCTTACTTATAAATAGGTTACAATAAAACTTATCTTGAAAAATGGTGGCTGGAAACTAAACATAGTATGATTACCTTAAACACATTATAATACAGTAGTTTCTCAATTTAAAATGTAGAAAAATTAAAAAAAAATTGCCATTGGTCAATCACTGTGTTTGGAACAATAGAGTGTAGGATAAGTTTCTGGAGTTCTCAGCTCAAGTTCAGAAACTACTTTGAATAGATACAAACTTGGTACCTTTATTCAAAAGCAAGTTCTTCCTACCACTTAGACTACCTGTATCCTACTACCATGCCTGATATACAACAGAAGATCAGTGTTTATGGGTAGATAAAACTTGTATCCCATTTACTACCATGCCTGATATACAATAAAAGATCAGTATTTATGGGTGGATGGATGGGTTCCAAGATTAGGCACTAGTTCTGGGTCTTTTGAAGATAATCCAAATCATCTTCAGTTGTTTCTAGGCAGCAGCTTGATCTCTTTTCCACACTATTCTGGTGGGAAGACTTTCTGAGGCTACTGTTCAGAGGACACTCCCTTTGGGAATCATCACTCCTTTACATTTGTAACATCTCAAACCAGCCTGCATACTGGAATCCACCAGGGAGTTTTTGACAAAAAGATGATGCACAGGCTCCACATCAGAGCGGAAGTAGAGTTTCTCGAAGATGAGCCCAGATAGGATTAAAGTAAAGCCAGAGTCTTTGAAAACCCTCCAGGCTGTAGACACTCTTGCTACAGAGGTATAATGTAGCTTTGCTGGGGTAATTTCTACTCTGAGATTTCTGGAAAGGTCCTGGGCAGGCAGGTCTGCAGTAGTAGTTCATCTAAACTAGATTCCCTACTTCTCTATTGAGCTGGAGTGATCTTAGTAAGGCTGGAGGAGTTGTCTGATGCTATATTTGGAGGTGTTAGGAAAGTATCTGGTTCATAAGGGTTTGATCCTGGGGTGAAGGGAAGTAGTGAAGAGATGCTGAGTTGAAAGCATGTATCTTTAGGATGTAAGCCTTCTCCTGGTGGCAAAAGTACCTTCCTTGGTTCCTCACAGCATAAAGAGAAAAGCTATTATCTTTGACTCTGTAAATAGTTTATATAAGGAATCTTAATGACCATGAAACCCATCTGGGTCCCGCTTAGTACTATCAAAATTGCAGCAGAAACTATGTCCCTAAGTCTATGGGACTCATTGCATTAGAGTAAGGCCATGTCATAGCAGGGCTATCTTGGGATCATAGAGTCTAGAATGAATAGAAGTGGTATGAAGGCTACTTGTTAAGAAATAGGCTTACTTTTCAGAAAAGTCCCAAGGCATGTGATATACTTAAAAATCTTAACTAAGTTGGTTCTGTGGAGTTTCTAAAACTCAGGCTAAACCTAGACCAAATTGGCCAAAATTCAAGCTATCCTAGCCAAGGATGGTGAAGACACTTAATGTTTAGGTCCAATCTGACCAGTTGGTTGTGGCTGCCTAGAACACTGTGTTGAGACAGAGTTTGATGTCTTGCATCTGGCTTGCTAGGAGAAAGTGCCAGGATTCATTAGGTTGGCCGTGTGTGCAGAAGAGGGAAGTATGGTTTATCAAAGAAGCTGCAAGGTGGTGTGTGGGAAGATGAGGCCACACGGCATGATGGGAGCTGAAGTGGGAGAGGGGGCAGATTGTGCAAGGCCTTGAAAGATAGAACGGCAAGACTAGATTTGAAATTTTTAGATTCTGACAGACTCTCACACCCTCTGAGCAGAGAACCCAAGCAACTAGGCTCATGATTTGGAATTAGCACATATTTATATTTTAGAGAAAGAGAACAGATAGATCGGAGAGAGAGAGAGAGAGAGAGAGAGAGAGAGAGAGAGAGAGAGAGAGAGAGAGAGAGAGAGGATACATAGAACTTGTATGGAGGTCAGAAGACAACTTTGGTGTTGGACTTTACCCTCTGTCTTGCTAGTTGTCCCACAGGCTTCAAGGGACGGCTCCCATTTCACTGTAGGAGTACTGGGATTGCATATGTATACTAGAATGTCTTGCTTTATGTGTATTGTGTATTTCTGGAGAATCAACACTCAAGTTTCCATGCTTCCATGGCAAGTGCTTTAGTCACTGATCAATCTCCCAGGTCCAGAGAACTGTCTTTTGATGGTAGTAATGAAGGTGACCTGAAGACACCACTTGTGGTGCTGGTTGGGGAATAAAGGGATCATTAGTGTCCACCATGCAGACAAGAGGCATGAGTTCTGTCAGTCTTGTGCTGTAGTACTGGACGTCAAGTGCTGTAGTCAGAGGGAGAGATGTATAATAAGATGGTCCTGTGATGGAGTGTTGTTTGCCAAAATTTTGGTGACCATTGCACTGACCCCCTACCTTCCTTCCAAACTGAGCAGAGGGAAGTGAGTTTTCTTTAACCCTCCTCTCAGGAACAATAACAACAATCACCATTTATTGAGTGCATATTCAAGTGCCAAGCACTAAGCAATGTACAAATTTTCATATTTTTTTTTATTTAATCCTCACAACAACCAAATGAGTTGGGGTTCTTTTGCATCTCCATCTTGCTGATGCCAGAACTTCCATGTTCAGAGATATTAGACTATAACCAGGGTTTCACGGCCTATAAACAGTAGCATGGGGTTCATAGCTCGCACAAGCCTGGCTCAAAGCCCCACCTCCTTCCTCTGCCACACCCCTTCTCTGCAATCAGCCCCCTTTGGCAGCACAGGACAGAGATCCAGGCTTTCTGATTCCATGAGGTTACTGCACACTGGTTGTTTCTCGTTGGCAGTCATCTTCACTCTGTCCCTGGGCACTTGGTTACATAATACCTGAAAATATCACATTAGTTTTCCTTTACAGGAAATTATGTTCCATTAGGGCCACTGACGCAACTATTCCGAGACCTCCAAGAGCACTGTGTGCTTTTTGGAAATTTCTGACAAATATGATTGACTCTCTCACAAGGAGTCCTCCAAAGGCCTTGTGGCTGATTGAGTAATTAAGTATTAAATGGCTTTAATAATAGAAATACTGGGCCTTGACTGGAGTGTTCTGCCTGTGGTCACCAAAGAAGTCCTGGGTCCTGCTTCTGGTAGAGAGAAAGAAAGGGATGGAGGCCAAGCCTGATCTGATATCACTTTCCAAAACACCAACCCACATGTTCGAAGGAGACACAGCCCCCAAAACACCCTTTATTCCTCCTTGGGTGCTTCTGCCATCAGGTGCCCTGCCATACTGCTTTCTTTGGCTTCTTCTGCTGCTTAAATACTTTCTCAAAAGGCAATGGCCATTTGCATTTAACAGGCCATTTGCATTTAACATTTGACTTCCCTTATGGTCTGGCCTGTAAAATATTTACACTTTATCTATCTATCTATCTATCTATCTATCTATCTATCTATCTATCTATCATCTGTCTGTCTGTCTGTCTGTCTGCCTGTCTGTCTATCTATCTATTATTTTATTTATTTATTTATTTATTTATTTATTTATTTATTTATTTATTTATTTGTGTGTGTTATAGCAAATATGTGGAGGTCAGGGCACAACTTTTAGGAGCTGGATTTCTCCTTTCTGATTCAGTGGCAAGCACTTTAACTCACTGAGTCATCTCGTTCACCTTAAGTCTGGCTCTTGCTGCAAGCTGCAGGAAAACATAATGGAATTTAGCTACTATCACAAAAGCCACTACTTGGAAAAGTCAAGGACTTCTCCAAAGGTCAAGCTATGGCATAAGAAGTCTTGGTGATATTTTAACTTTTGTATATATATTAGCTGGTTCCTACAGTGATTTTCTTGTAATGCTATGCATGCTTCCAAGAACTCCTAAGAGTGCATTTATCTAAAATACCTATCAAGCATCCAAGGCGAAATGAAACACTTGTCTCCTAGGTCAGGAGGATAGTTTTATTTCTTGTACAATTTAAGGTGAGACCCTCCTTTCTTATACAGCCTTACTAAAACTGTAGACTGTGGTGATATTTTATTTGTACTGAAATGTTATTTTAATTTTATGTTAATAAATAAAGTTGCCCTGGGGTCAGAGCTATTAGAGCCATAGTAAGAGCGTGGTGGTTAGAAGAGCTAGGTAGATTTCTGTGTGTTCAGGGATACAGCCAGTATTGGAGACATACGCCTTTAAGACCTGGAGGGCGGTACTTACAGGCAGTGATGAGGCAGTCATGTGGTTGGGTTTACAACCAATGAGAAGGCAGAACAGAAAGATTATTTAAACAGGGACACAGGAAGTACCTCCCTCTCTCGGGGAAGCTAGGAGCACTGGAGGAGGTAAGATTTTATCTCTGAGCTCTGACCTCTCGGCTTTTCTCTTTTACCTTGGCTCTGTGTTTCTTATTTTAATAATACGATTGGTTACATCTACATCTGGCGCCCAACGTGACAAGAATCCATTAAAAACTGCTTGGGGCCGGCTCCCTAGCCGGAGCAGCCGGCTCCCTAGCCCCGGCCCAGGTCTGCTTGGGCTCAGGCTGGACTGTGAGCTGCTTGCTTAAAGCCAGTGCTACAAACAGCTCAGGCCTGCCCTGCTAAACAGGGCCCCTGCCTGTAAAGCCAAGCCTTGACTAGGCTCAAGAGGGAACAAGTGGCTGGCTTTAAGCTTTAGCCGGCTACCCCTTCGCTTTCACTTTCACTTTCACTTTCACTTTCGCTTTCGCTTTCTCTCTTGCTTCTCTCTCTCTCTCTCTCTCTCTCTCTCTCTCTCTCTCTCTCTCTCTCTCTCTCTGGATTTACACCTAGGACTCTAGGTGGCTGTTTTGAAATTCGCTCGGATTTCTACTGTTCTACGCAGATTTGGTAAGTCATAAAGGAAACTATTTAAAAGACAAATTTTTTCCACATTTAAAAAAAAAATGGGTTTCCTGTGTACATTGGAAGAAAATTGGGTTTTGTTTGAAATTTTAGGCAGTCTGACAATGGAACAACTATATGAAAAGATTAGTATTATGGGAATTATGCAGTTAATCACCATGCTTATTCTCATTTTACTATTTAAAAAGATAGTCGATTTAAGTGCCAGGATAACAGCTTTAGAAAAACCTGTTAATTTTAACAGTGAAGTTGGTTCAAGTTTGGATCATAAGGTTACAGAAAGAAAACCTGTTTTCACACAGTCATCCTTAATTTATCCTGTAACCGTACAGCAGATGCCTGATCAAATGGCTACACAAAATATCTGGGCTCCAATTGAACTGATGGATTTTAAAAGGTTTAAGGAGGCAATAGTATCTTATGGCATGCATTCCCCATATGTAAAGCAAATGTTAAACTCTTGGTCAACATATAATAGGATTATACCACAGGACTGGCGGGACCTTGCACAAGCTGTTCTGGAACCCAGCCAGAGAATTCAATTTCTAACATGGTTTAAGGAGGAAGCTAGAAACGTAGAAACACAATGGAGGGATAAAGGAATACAAGTTTGTCAGGATCAGCTTATTGGAGAAGGCCAATATGCTTCAATACAAACACAATGTTTATATGATGTTCAAACTGTAATTTTATGTCGAATGGCAGCCTTGAATGCATGGGACAGAGTTGATGAACCAGGAAAAAAACCTGAGTCATTCACAAAGGTTATGCAAGGCCCAAAAGAATCTTTCACAGATTTTTTAGAAAGACTGGCTTCAGCAGTAAACAGAATGGTCTCAGGATCAGAAGCTAGTAAGGCAATAATTGAAGCTTTGGCATTTGAGAATGCGAATGCAGCATGCAAAAGAATAATCAGGCCGTTAAGGGCAAGATCTGCACCTTTGGAAGATTGGATTAGAGAAACAATTAATGTTGAGGTTGATGAGCATGATACGTGGGTAGGAGAAGTAATTTCAAAAGGTTTGAGGAGTGTTAGATGTTTTGGGTGTGGAAAGCAAGGACATTTTAAAAGGGACTGTAAACAGGTCAATCCTAGAAGCAATGTTTCTTCAAGGAACAATGGCAACAGAATGCCCCTTCCTTCTGGAGTATGCAGAAGGTGTGGTAAGGGAAAACACTGGACCAACGAATGTAGATCAACAAAGGACAGACAGGGTAATCCTTTGCCTCAGTTTTCGGGAAACTCCTGGAGGGGCCTCATGCAGGCCCCCATAGCAAAACCAGTTCAAACCTTTCCTGCAGCTGTAGAGGAAATCCCTGCTCTGAGCGATTAAATAACCAAATGACTATTGGAATAAATCAGGCTGGTCAGGATGATGAAAAAGAGAGAATAGAAAATTCAGGAGAAAACATAAAGAAAATTTTTTGGCAAACTTCTATTAATGAACAGAGACCAAAATTAACGATAAAAATAAATGGTGTTTTATTGTCTGGTCTGGTAGACACAGGTGCGGACATTACCATAATTGCACCAGAATTTTGGCATCCAGCTTGGCCTCTTCAGGAGGTAAACGTTCAACTGTTAGGAATTGGGACATTATCTGGAGTGAAACAGAGTGCAAGATGGCTGGAATGTATAGGTCCAGAAGGACAGAGAGGAAAATTAAAACCATATGTCGCTAACATAGCTATGAACCTGTGGGGTCGAGACTTGTTGCAACAATGGAATACTCAGATTAAAATCCCTCCAATCTCAGAAACAAATCATAAACTAGCACATGTTTCTGAGAGAAATATTAGAAGGCATTATTTTGAGTGGTCACCAGCCATCCATATTATACAGGAACAGGGCACAACAACTGATAATCCTCCAAAAATACCAACAGCTCTACCTTTAAAATGGTTAACAGACAAGCCTGTATGGGTTCAGCAATGGCCTTTAACAACAGAGAAACTCCAGGCTTTAGAAGAGCTGGTAGAAGAACAGTTAAATGCTCAGCATATTGAACAGTCAACCAGCCCTTGGAATTCTCCTGTATTTGTTATTAAAAAGAAATCTGGTAAATGGAGAATGGTAACAGACCTTAGAGCAATTAACAAAGTAATTCAGCCGATGGGCTCTCTACAATCTGGAATTCCTTTGCCTACTCTGTTACCAAAAGGATGGCCTCTCATAGTTATTGATTTAAAAGACTGTTTCTTTTCAATACCCTTACAAGAAAAAGACAAAGAAAGATTTGCTTTCACAGTGCCTACTTATAATAATTCTCAACCGGTTAAAAGATTTCAATGGAGGGTCCTCCCACAGGGAATGTTAAATAGCCCAACTCTGTGCCAATATTTTGTACAACAGCCATTGGAAGTGATACGTAAAAAATTTCCTAAATCTATAATTTATCATTATATGGATGATATTTTACTAGCTGACTCAAATGCAGATACTTTAGAAAGAATGTTTGAAGAAGTAAAGAAAATTTTGCCTTGCTGGGGATTACAAATTGCTCCTGAAAAAATACAAAGAGGAGATTCTATTAATTATTTAGGATATAAAATAGAGCTACAAAAAATTAGACCCCAAAAGGTGCAAATTAGGAGAGATAGACTACAGACTCTTAATGACTTTCAAAGATTATTTGGAGATATTTCTCATCTACGAACTATTGTTGGGGTAAAAAATGATGAACTGACTAATTTGTTCAAAACCTTAGAAGGTGACAAGGACTTAAATAGTCCAAGAGAATTATCACCTGAAGCTGAGAAAGAATTGGCCTTGGTAGAAAAGAAAGTACATGAAGGGCACGTGGATCGTATTGATCCAAAGCTGGATTGCATTTTGGTTATTTTACCTTCTAGGCATTCCCCTACTGGAATATTAATGCAGAGGGAAGATATTATATTAGAATGGATATTTTTACCAAATAAACCAAATAAAAAATTAAAAACTTATGGGGAAAAAATCTCTGACTTGATTTGGAAAGGAAAATTGAGACTTCGTCAATTAGCAGGAATAGACCCAGCAGAAATTGTCGTACCTTTAACTAAGGAGGACATTGAAAAATTATGGACAGAAAGTGAACCTTGGCAAAGAGCTTGCAGTAATTTTTTGGGAGAAATTAACAGCAAATATCCCAAAAGCAACAGAATTGATTTTATAAAGAGAGCTGATTGGATCTTGCCTCGAATTGTACGGCAAAAACCCATATCTGGAGTTCGTACATTTTATACAGATGCCAACAAACAAGGAAAGGCAGGTTACAAATCAGAAAATTTAAGTAAAGTGGTACAAAGTCCTTATAATTCAGTGCAAAAATCAGAATTGTATGCTATTCTGTTGGTATTAATGGATTTTTCAGAACCTCTCAACATAGTAACTGACTCTCAGTATGCTGAAAGAGTGGTATTACATATTGAGACTGCAGAATTTATCCCTGATGCTTCAGAATTAACTTCACTATTTATTCAATTACAAGATACAATCAGGAAAAGGAGTCATCCTTTATATATAACTCACATCCGATCTCATACTGGTCTGCCAGGCCCTCTAGCACAAGGCAATGATGAGATTGATAAATTATTGATAGGAAATGTGCTGGAGGCCTCAGAATTTCATAAAAAACATCATGTCAATAGTAAAGGTTTAAAAAAGGATTTTTCCATAACCTGGCAACAAGCCAAAGAAATAGTAAAGAAATGTCCTACTTGTTCCTTCTATAATCAAACGCCATTACCAGCAGGATGTAACCCAAAGGGTACTCAGAGAAATGAAATCTGGCAGATGGATGTGTTTCACTTTGCAGAATTTGGAAAACTGAAATATGTACACCACACTATCGATACTTATTCAGGATTTCAATGGGCAACTGCTTTGAGTTCTGAAAAAGCTGATTCTGTAATCACTCATTTGCTAGAAGTCATGGCCATCATGGGTATACCTGCACAAATCAAAACTGACAATGCTCCATCATATGTCTCTGTTAAAATGAAACAGTTTTTTGCTTATTACAATATAAAGCATATTACAGGTATACCACATAATCCTACAGGTCAAGCAGTTATAGAAAGGTCAAACAGAACTCTAAAGGATATGCTAAATAAACAGAAAGGAGTAACAAAAACCCCCAGAAATAGACTGCATAATGCTCTATTAACTTTGAATTTTCTGAATGCCAATGAGAAAGGAACAACAGCTGCAGAGAGACATTGGGTAATAGAAAAAACGAAAGAATTAAATCAGCCTATATACTTTAAGGATGTGCTGACCTCAGAATGGAAACCAGGGTATGTATTACGTTGGGGACGAGGTTTTGCTTTTGTTTCTACAGGAGAAGATAAGCTGTGGATACCATCAAGATTGATAAAGGTTCGATTTGAACAAGAAAAACCTCTTAATTAGAGGAGGTGATAGTTCATCAACCAGCATGAATATCCAATTTAAACTAACTTGTACCTGTAACACATGTCTTTTCATTTAATCAGATAATAACTTGCCAAAAAGGAACATCCCCAAAATTAGTCTTGGGGGAAGGTTTTTGTTTTTGTCTTTTAGGAGAATGAAGGTTAAGGAATCTGAAGGACACAAGACAAATGAGACAACTGAAGAAAAGGGACAAATCATCTATCCCAGGAAACAGAGTATATGGGAGTATATTGCATATGGGTATATATTATCTAAAAAATTTTATGTCTTCTTAAATGTTTGTTTCTGCTTTTCTCTAAAGATTTAACACTATTGGTTTTCTAATAGTCCCAGTTCAATTAAAATTTAAAGCTGACTTTGGAGTTGGAGAATGGCTCTCTCCTTCTTTAAACTCAAGCATGTTGTTAAAATGAAAATACAAACTCCCTGTATCATGACAGAATAAAAGAGCCATTTTCTGCTATGGGACAGGACAAAAGCCAAATTAATTAAGGGACTATTCTATTACTAATCTCAACTCTTTGATTCTATTCTGATTCTTTAAACTTTTCTTAAAGTATAAATTTTATATCAAAATTTACAAGATTAATATATATATACATTTTAAACTTTGTTAAGATATGAATGGTCATATAGAGTACTAACTAATTCTAGAAAAAAGGCTTCAGTTAGCTGCATATATATGTCTTTGTGTTCGAGTCTCTTATCAGTTTTCTGCAGGAAATCACGGCCAGGCCTAACATCAACTGAAGTCTCCGGAAAGAAGATGGGGCCCCACAACAACAACAACAACAACAATTCCACGTGGACAATAATAATATCACTGAACTGACAAACATCATCTACAGATCAGCTTTGAACTACAAGGTGCTCAGAGCAATTTTGAGATGACTAGCTGAGATGATCCAGTCTCAAAGACTACTTGAATAAGGACTTGAGATAAACCCTGAACTTTGGCTTTATACACAGACTGGATAATAATGAAGGATATAGTTACCTTTCCTAGAATTTGACAATTAACCTAAATTTTTCTTTCAGGATAAAGATAACTTCACCCATACCCAGCAGGAAGCAATTTTAAGAATATGACACCCACATTGCCAAAGAAGTGGTGTGGGGCGGGTGGTTTTTTGGTTCTTTTAATGGGTTTTGGGTCTGGGATAATTTTCAATTGTTTAGGGGGGTTGGTTACAAGTTGTTGTCAAGGGTTAGGAAAAAGGCTAAGCAAAGGAGATTAGATTTAAGGTTCTTGTTTAAAAAAAAAAAAAAGAAAGAAAAGAAAAAGACAATTACTAGTTTTAAATACTTTACATTATTACCAACTATTAGGATATAAAGAAATGAAAGTTAGTAGTTAGACATTACAATAGAAATTGTAGTCATATTAGATATGTTTTAAAAATTGAGCAGATGTATTTTAGACAGGTCATCTTCAAACCCTTCAGAGATCTACAGAATATGGCATTTAAAATGTTTTAATAACTTAGAAATTTTTCTTTTTTGAGACATGTCGGCTCCTGGCAGTACCAATCTACTTCAGAGAAAATATGGGCATTGAAGAAACTGCATATGGAGTTAATTTTCATTGTGGCAAAAGTTAGCCACTGGACAACAAAGTATCCTCGTATCAACAGGACAAAATGGACAGACGGAACACGAAACAAAGGACTACCGATTCCTGCCAAAACAAGTGTGGTTATGGCTTTATCAGACAGCATCTTCTGAGGCCAGGACAATATGGCACCATCCCTGAAGTGGCCTTCACAATCTGGAAAAGGTACAGTGCCCTTTTCTTCGAAGGCAGCTGAACAGGCAGTGGGCCGATGGCTTCTGTTGTGCAATGGAACAGCAACTGAAAGCTCACGCCTCTCAATAGTAGACTGGCATTTAATAGAGAGATCTGGAGAAGGGCATGCTTAGATGAAGCCATATATACACAGCCAAGAAGAATGGACAGCTGAATTCAAAAACTGTCAACAATTTCCAGAATTTAAAATCCTGAATCATGACATGACACTAGTGGAATTCAGGTGTTTCTGGTACATGGACTGCTCTCACCCAGTGTGAGGTTGAACTGTTGACCTTGTGTACAACCTACTTAACAAATGAGTCTGTCAGATACGATAAGCCTATAGGCTGAAGATGATGCCCCAACACTGTGGAGAAACCTCAGGTGACTGTCCAGGCAGCTGGCTGTTTCTGTCAACTCACAAAATTTTTGGAAGTTGCTTTTGTGCACTTTCTGTTTTTATTTTTGTTAGCTAATATTATTTCCTTCTTGGGTCTCTGAGGGAGTTGAAGATTAGTTAGTTATAGTTGAAGATTAATTAGGATAGAAAGTGAATTAGATACATTTTGGACTTACTAAAATAGGATAGATAAGGGAATTATTTTCTCTGATTTGTCAAATACAAATGGACTAGACATCGTTTAGGTATTTGTTACTTGTATATATTGTATATAGTTATTGTACTTTTGTATATAGTTTTTCTTTTGTTAGTTATAACCTTTTGCCTTTTTTCTTTTTATTAAAATAGAAAAGGGGAAATGTGGTGATATTTTATTTGTACTGAAATGTTATTTTAATTTTATGTTAATAAATAAAGTTGCCCTGGGGTCAGAGCTATTAGAGCCATAGTAAGAGCGTGGTGGTTAGAAGAGCTAGGTAGATTTCTGTGTGTTCAGGGATACAGCCAGTATTGGAGACATACGCCTTTAAGACCTGGAGGGCGGTACTTACAGGCAGTGATGAGGCAGTCATGTGGTTGGGTTTACAACCAATGAGAAGGCAGAACAGAAAGATTATTTAAACAGGGACACAGGAAGTACCTCCCTCTCTCGGGGAAGCTAGGAGCACTGGAGGAGGTAAGATTTTATCTCTGAGCTCTGACCTCTCGGCTTTTCTCTTTTACCTTGGCTCTGTGTTTCTTATTTTAATAATACGATTGGTTACATCTACAGTAGACTACTAACTTCTTACCTCACTACTTCTAGGAATATAGACTATGTACATAGATCCCCTTCCTGATATTCTAACTGATCATTAGCTCTCTATTGACCTTCTCCTTTACCACTCCCCTTTTGGTTGTAAAAGAAACCCTGGTGGTCACTGCCTGAGGAAAATTCTTATCTGCCTTTATGACCCCATAAGAATTCAAGACTTATGACCTTGCTCTGCCAGAGGATTGCTATTGCTTGAGTTTATAATTGGATTCCTGAGAGACTTGGGGAGAACTGAGAGAAAGAGAACAGAAGAACTAGATGGGTAAGAACTGGAGAGGAATGGGATAGATGGGAAGAACTAGATTGAAGGGCTAAGAGAGTACTAGAGGAACAAGATGGATGATGAGGGAGAGCCAGATGGGGATGAACAAGATGAGGAAGAAGGAGATGGGAGAGGAGCTAAAATGGGAAGGAACTAGATGGATGAGAACCTAGATGGGGCAGAACTAAGATGAGAGAATTAAGATAGAACTTAGAAGGGACAGCAGATAAATATAGAGAGAATTAAACAGAAAAGAACTAGGCTTGAGTACAGAACTGAAGCTGTATAGATAAGATTTTATCTCAGAAGAATAAAGTAGATGGACAAAGAGCATGGTGTACTTAGATTCATTTCCTGAAAATAATTCTCACCATTCATAGTTTCTCTTCTGAGTCCCTGGGAAGTATATTATTAAGGCTGGTCTTTTAATATTATACAAGAGGCTCTGAGCTATGTTTCACAATGTTTCCTTACATGGTACTCAGGTAAGCCTTGGCATTGGATGTCCCCTCCTTGTCCTGACCCTGATTTCTTATGGCCTTGCCTAGATGCTGCTTCCACCAAGCAGAAGTTGGGAGACCCTTCTTTCAGCTTTGAATTTTCACTTCCTGCCTTCAGCCCTCAGCTTGTCAGAATAACCTCTTCCTGAAAATTTCTTCTTTTTGGATTTTGTTTGTTTGTCTGTTGTTTTCTTTTTCCTGTCCACAACACATCATAGCACTTAAAACAATCATCTTATTTCCTTTCACCTTGTGTTAGGATTACTTCATACAAATCTCATCTTTTGTGGCATGGTAAATTTTTCAAAAGAAAGAATAAAATAAAATGTAGCTCCTCTGTACAGCATCCTTGGCATGTTGTACTGAACTTTGCATGCAGTGGGTGCTTAATAAACATAGTCATGAGCTGCATAATGACTTTTCATGCAATGAAATCATAGGCACGAGAGTGGGCCCATAACTTTATACAAAAGCTGAAGGATTGTCAACTAGTGATGCTGTGGTATCATCAAAGTGTAATACATCATTTATTGGTGTAAACAAATCCTGTACACTACCAGTCACACAAACACATAGCATATGCAATTATGTACCATATCTAACACTTGACAGTGCTAATGAAGTATGTGTTTACTATACATGTTTTTTATTATTGTTTTTCAGTGTGTTCCATCTACTTTCAAAAGTTTACTGTAAAACAGCATATTGTTAGGGCAACAGAAGCCTTGTATATTTTATGTTTAATGCTTCTCTGTAGTCTAGCCAAAGGCCACATTGGATTGTCTGACACTATCTGAGAAAGTGTGAGTACTCTATCATGTTCATATAATGACAAAGTCATCCAAGTATGGATTTCTCAGAATGCATCCCCATTGTGAAGCAACGCATGACCATTATGCATAAACTATCACATTCGTGGACATTCCTCTTTCACTGATGTCTTATAGATAACAGTTCTAAAGATGAGGTCATATTCAAATGCAATCTCTCTACCCAAGTCTTCCAGTTCTGTCTCTATTCTTTACATAGAGTATTTAAAAGCACCTGTTAGCTTCTATTAACTATGGTGGTGTTTTTATTACTGAACTTACTGTATTTGATGTGGTTATTCTTTCCTCTCTCCACCCCTATCCCTGCTTTCTGGACTGGACTCTGGACCCTTAGTGTCTACACTCAGTCAACACAAGGATTTTACTCACGAATTTTGTTGGATGTAAAAATACAGTGTGAGTGCTGACTATTCCTGACTCATCTTTTGGAAAATATCGTTCTTCATTGGCATTCTGGTTCACACAGACCTAGACCATGTCGTATTTGGGAAGCCATTGCCCTAGAGCCACATGCTGAGTTCCTATTTCACAGCAATTCTCTGGCTTCAGTCAAGGCTGATTTTCCTTCAGCAAACTTCCTTCTCCTCTTGCAGATTAAGCAAGTCAGTGAGTGACCTTGTGTAATCTGAAGAACATGTCTGTGGTTGAAGCCTCATATGACCTTTTCCCTAACATAGCAGCCTTTGCTGGGCAGGTTGTCTAAAATGGGAGCTCAAGTTTATGATGCAAGAGTTCCAGATTCTCTTGAAGTACTTTATGTTAACAAGTGGTCCACATAGTCTGATTTTTCTTTTTAGTGCAGCTTGAAAAGAGGCCTGATCTTAATGGTGCCTCAGCTAAACCCTCCAGAGAGTTACGATTACTTGTCATCACAAGTATGTTTTGGATTATGTGGTTTAATCTTAAGTAGCATGAAAGACATTTGTTTTAAAGTACATAAAGAAGGAAGGACATTTATCTAGTGGTTCAGAACAAAAAAATTATATAACACATGACACATGCTTAATCTGAGAGCTCATAGTAAATGGAAACTCAACAGGTAGCAGTTACTATTATTATTGTCACCAGAAAATATGAGTCACTCACTGGAGTCACCCAGCTGGTTAGAGATGAAACCCAACATTGCCTTTGTATCTAGAGTTATCGGTTCTGATGCTTTCTGTTCCTGCTCTGCATGCCATCCTGAATCTAGGGATCTGTGGAATCTGGGTATAACCTTCTAGATCCTTTCTACTTATATCTTGTCCAGATTCATTCCCCCACTCAGCAGAAAAAAATGTGAAAAAAAAATAACCTCTTCTTCCACAAACACCACAATCCACGATGCAGGAAAAAATTACCCGTAATTACTGGGGCTTTGCTACAATTATAGGATGTGCATTTGAACTCTGAAGGGTCCTCTCCTGAGGATAACCTTTATTTGCCTGATTGCGTCTGTTCAGTTAATTCTGGCTAATTACTATTTTCTTCCTATTAGATTCTAATTATATACAGTATTTTCATTATAAAGCATAATGTTTCCCACAGAACCATGTCAATTATACAGGCAATATTACCGGAGGTCTGGTTTACCTCATTAAGCCCAAGCGATGAAGCCATGCATCTGATTAAACCCACAGTATGCAGAATGGACTTTAACTATATGTGGATACCAGTGGCTCCCATATAAAATTTACTGGGTGTGGGAGAAGCTTGGAGAAGCTCTTCATAGGAAGTGAGAACCCATTGTATGTCTTGGATTTTCTGTTGGAAGAACAAGTTTTGGCTTACAATAAAAATTACCATCTCTGAGTTGTTTAGCTCAACTGGGGAATGAATGCCATAGACGCTATAGTATAGAGGAACAGAATGTCTTACCCTTGACTTAAATGCTTCTGGTAGACTACCCACTCATACCTCCTCCATCTTATAATATATTGCACTACTGACTTGCACATCCAATAACTACTAATTATTTCTACTTTCACAGCAATGAGTATCTTACACTTCATATATTCAAATCAGAAATCTTGATTGCTGCCTTTCCTAAACCTGGAGTCCATTTTGCCTTATATTACTCCAATCTTAGCAAATATCATATCCACCAGATTCTCAAGAGATGTCAGGCAGTCTCACTTAGTCTCTGCTTTCCTTTGTTTCCCATGACCAGTCCCCAGGCATGCCTTATGATTAGTAATACCCATATTCCTTTTGTCTCTATTTGGTTACCCTTAGTCTAGACCAACATCATCCTGCTTAGTAATGCTTGCATAATTGATATTTATTTCATTCTTCTTCTCATGCCTGTATTTCTTCTCCTAAATGTCCCAAGGTGATTTAGAAAAAAAAAAAAATAAAACCCAACTAACCAACCAAATAACAGCACCACTAACACACACACACACACACACACACAATACTAACATCCTAAAAAGACAAAACCAGCTAAATTATGGTACCTTTCAATTTAGAAAGACATATATTGTTTGGGAAATTAAGCCAAACATCTTATCATGCCAAGAAGACACTCCACTATTATCTGCTTCTTCAGCTAGTATTCACTGAGGTTGTGCTATGTTTCACAAATGGCTCTAGAACAATTGGTTGTAGTCGAAGTTTTCCTTTGTCCTTCGTGTCTTCTGTGGTCGAGACAAATCTTTCTCACCCATGGTCTTGAAACCACTCAGAACCAAGTAAACACACAGAGGCTTGTATTATTTATAAACTGTATGGTCTAATGTCTCAAGCTTCTTGCTAGCTAGCTCTTATATCTTAAATCAACCCATTCTATTAATCTATGTTTTCCACATGTTCTGTAGCTTAGCAGTCTGCTTGCATGTTGTTCCTCTGGCGGTGACTGGCATCTCTCCTTGCTTTCTTCCTGCTTGGATTCCCCGCCTGCCTTTAAGCTGCCTTGTCATAGGCCAAACTGCTTAATTTATCAACCAATCAGAGCAATACATATTCACAGTGTGCAGAAAGACATCCCACAGCAATTGGTTTCTGTTTGAATGGGGAAAAAAACGAGCACAGCCATCATTCTCACTAACAGTGCCTTTTACATTAACTTGATGACTTCTGAATGTATTGCATGTTTCTCATATCCAACTGGATTGTCTACAAGGCCTAAGTCCACACCTCTGGGTTTTGTCCCTGTATTTTGAAGCTTCTCAAGAAATGTGAAGTACTTTGCTATGATTTGACACTTGAGCAGAAGTTGAAAAACAAAGTTGATTAAAAAACATGCTTTTATTGGATTCTAAAGGAATTAATAAAATCCTCCCTTTGGGGATTAATAAAACTGGATTTTTAATATTAGCTTTATTTTTTTCTGCTTTATAAGAGTATTTTAATCAACATTGTTGGCTCTAAAGGATAGATTTAAGCTATCTTCTCCACTTGCAGAGTTTGTGTGAAGGGGGTTCATCAACTCATTTGTAGAAGGGTCAAATTTTTATATTGGCTTTCTTGTCTGAAAAAGTCACAATTGTTTCTCTGACAAAAAAAAATCCATATAAATTATGAAACTCAATCAAATAGAAAAGTAACCTTTTTTGAACATCAGATAATTTAGGAGTTAATGTTCTGATCAACAGTAGGCCACGAGAGTATTGCTTTTGTTTAGAGAGTATCAGTACATTAATGGGTTACTTACAATAACACTGAGTGTGTGGTCTTGAGAGCCTAGGAACCTGGGTTTAAATTCTAGGCCTTCCATTTATTAGCTGTGTATGACCTTGAAGACATTTTACTTAACCATGTACTTCTCTTTCCTATTTGTAAAAAGGGACCATTGTGCTTTGTACTCTCTGGGTTGTTTTGAGAATTAAATGAGCAAATCCACTTAGAATAGTGCTTTGTGGCTCCAGAAATGTTGGCTGTTATTATCCAAGTCCAAATCCAGACTAATCTCATCTCAGAGTACTATTGTTGCCATTAATAAATACCACTAGCAGCATTGGTAATGCTCATTAAGTGCCCTCTGTAACTCAACCTCTAATCCTATCAAGATGCTTAGACTGCACATTATATTATTCCATTATACAGAGTAAAACCAGGGCTCCCTAAGGAACTGGCTACATAGCAGACAGTTGTAAGCAGTAGATCTGAGAGTCACCTACAAGTTTGTCTGTACTCAAAGCCCATGTTCTTGAAAGTAGATAAAATGTTTTGTGGACTTCAAAGTGCAGCATGTGCTACACCTGGAAGATGATACAGACTGAACTTCATCCCTGTCAAGTTCCTAAGACTAAGCTCAAATCTTCCATATATTCTAGTTTCATTTTTGTTGCTCTGATGAAAAATGCTTTGACCAAAAGCAACATGAGGGAGGAAAGGATTTGTTTGGTTTACATTTTTGTGTCACAACTCATTACTGAGGGAAGTCAGGGCAGGGACTCAAGACAGAAGCTAGAAGCAGAAACTATGAAAAGAGTGCTGCTTGATGGCTCATTCTCTGGGGTGCTAAAAGCTCATGCTCTATTACCCTCTTTATACACCTAGGACCACCTGCCCAGACAATAGCATTACCCACAGTGGGCTGGGCTCTCCTACATCAATTTCCAATCAATACAATTCCTTAGACACACATATAGACCAACCTGATAAAAACAATTACTCAATTGAGACTCAATTCTGAAGTAATTCTAGACCCACACCTTTACCTTGGACTGCCAGTCTCCAAACCTCTGAAAAAATATATGTCTGCCGTAAACCACCCAATCTCTGGAACTTTGCTGTAGTAGCCCTAGTCAACTAGTAGAGAAGGGAACATTGCTAGTGGGAAGGAACCACAAAAGAGAGGTCAGATGACCTGAATTTTATTTGTCAGAAGGTTACAGTACTCTGTACCATGCCACTTTTATAAAAAGAGCTCAGTAATTGGAAATGCTTGTGTACAGAGTATGTCTTCGTTCATGATGGAGATCGGTGTTTCCTAAATCTCAGGGTGAGCTCCTTAGCATTTGAACTCTCCTTGTCCTGCCCTTGTACTCTGCATGGCTATGACACCTATCTCTCTCTTGACTGGATGTTATATGAACACTGACACCCATGGGTCTTCATGCTCAGTACTGACAGCTTCCTGATAATCAGACATGCTGTGCAGTTGTAAGGTCTATGGGGCATCATTCACATTGACAGCCTCTTTTCTAGGCAGCTGCCCTTGGCTGGTCAAGATGCTCAGGTGTGGGAAGTTGCTTTTCTTTAACAATTCTGGAACCCTGCCAGAGAGTCTGGAGCCATGGAGTCTAGGGCATGCTGTTTATATGAGCATCAGGAAATGTTGATTGATGGACAGATCGACAGTATGACAGGAAGGGGAGGGAATCCATCAGTCCTGTTGTTGTGTCTGTTATCTCAGTGGATCTTAGGGAGCTGCTGCCAAGTGGAACTGGAGACATGGCTGGTTGGCTACCTTCCATAGGTCACAAAAAGAGCTGCTGAGCAAGAGTAGAGTCTCCATTTATGCAGGAGTTTAGACTACATTGATAGATGTAACAAACCTGTTACTAATTTGTGAATAAAAACAAAAGAGAAAAAGTTCAAAAACAGATTAAATTTTGTTCAAGCTATTGATTTTCTCTCACTCTTTCTGTATTCAGTTACTTTCTTGAAAGGGAAATGACTATCTGGATATTTGCTGCACCCTACCTTGACTGTGCTACAAACAGAGAGTCAGATAAAGAACCAAGAGTGGTTGAGCTAATAGAATACTCTGAGTTATTTAGGAGGGCATTTGGATGTTTAGAAATCTTTGTGTTGATGGGAATTGAACTCAGAGCCTTGAACGTTATATATTTCTTTGTCTCAATAATTCCTTCTGGGGGTCTTAATCCTTTCTGTTTTAGTTGTCATGGTGATAAGCATTCTGACACATGAGTTCTGGTGGTGGTTTTGGTGACTGTTTCACAGATCTGTGTCCTCGGGATAATTTTCCAACCTGAGTCTTGGTTTCCTCATAGGCAAAATGAGGATATAAGCTTAGAATCATAATTTTGCCCCTGTGAATTTCAAGTAAAGGTACAACATCTGGAGGCTGTAGTCCCTTTGTAACATCTCATGAGCATTTGATAAAATCAAGGTATCCTTCCAGAGAAGGCTGGGGAACTGTGATAGGTGCATTTGCATGGGGTAAAATATGTATCTTTGGGGTGGATCATAGGAGATGGCAAGGGACTACTATATACAACTTTTGTATGACCTGAGTTCTGACCAGCTCTGGGGACATGGGTTTCAGTATTGCCTTCAATACTTGGAGCCCGGTTTGGTCATAAGAGTAATTTATAATCAGTGGAATCCAACCTAGAGTGCTGTAAAACATTCTTGTTTCTCCTCATTGCTCCTTGCCTTTCCCCTTCTTCCTCCATCTTTGAATTTTCTTCTTTTCTCTGTATCATTATCTGCAGATTGACAATAATATCTGGCTTTAACCAATGGTTTGGTAAAGATTAATTGAGATCATATATGCAGAGCCCAACCCAGCACAACACATGTCCATATGGTAGTCCACATTGTTACTTCCTTTCTGCCTTGGGGTTCTCTAGAGAAACAGGACCAATAGAATGAATATTCATTACAAAAGAGATTTAGTAGTTTGGCTCACACAATGCATTATGAATAGCCCAAGAATGGCTGTTTTCACACCAGAGAGGCTGAAACCCCAGTAGCTCCTCAGCTCATGAGGCTGGATGCCTCAGTAGTTGCATTCTGAAGGCCAGTTCTCTGGGCAGTATTGGAGGGATGATGAAGCTGTGCTCTGATGTCAACAAAGGAGAGTTGCAGCAGTGATATCAGCAGAGGAAGTGGCAGCATAAGAGTAGTTGAATTTGCCAGCAAGGTATAAAGGCAAGCAGGCAAAAAGCTTTCTCCTCATACCTTCTTTTGTCTGTGCTGCCACCCAAAAAAAAAAAAAAAAAAAAAGCATGGCCTACATGTCTATATGTCATGATCTTCTAAAAAAATCCCTCCTAGGGGTGCACACTTGCTTGTCTAAATTGAATCCAAATCTAGTCTGGTTGACAACTGAGATTAGTCATCACAAGAGATGATTTTGTCGTGGTGAGAATGGGGAAATATTTGCAGGAGAGGGAACAGCAGTATAGAGAAGTAAGCAGGGCAGCTTGTGTCTGGGAGGACAGGTGAGGGAGGAAGTGTCACATTGTAGGGTCTTAGGCATTGGTTGCTAAAGAAAGATCAATATGTGCAACTGCTCTAAATCTGTCAGAGGTGATGGGATTATAAATATTTATCACTGAAAGAGAAAAATAGAATGTAACAAGACATCTTATGTTAACATAGATTCCCACCATCAGGCTCCCCGGACATAGATATTTGCCCTGAACCTTACAAAATATATGCTATTGAAAATTAGGTGGTAAATCATTTCAAATGAAAGATGTAGCATGGGAAATGGACCCAAGCTTGGGGCCCTAGGGAAGAAATATCAGATTGAGTGTTGTAAAGTTTACTTCATATTTGTTTTTGTTTGTTTGAGATAGGGGTCTTGTTTTGTAGCCTAGGCTAGCTTTGAACATGCAGTTCTCCTGTCTCAGCCTTCTAAGTGCTGGGATTGAAGATGTATTCCATCATCATGACCTACTTTACTGACATTCATGCTGAAAGTTAAGGGGTTATAGATGAGGTATCATGGACTTGGATCACTGTGATCTCCGACACCAGGTAGAGATTCTCAAAATAGCTCTGAGTAGCACTCATCCTAGGAAGGGCAGAGAGAGCTATTGAAAGCTTGAATGTCTTAGCATCCGATGGCCATGCTCTTGTCTGAGGAGTTTCAAGGAGCAGAGGGCTGGAAGAGATGAGCTCTGGAGTCTCTTCCAATCACAGGGCTATGTGATAGTCAAAGGAGAGATAAAGAGAAACAAAGCCTGGGGACCTTGACCTGGATTTTCCTCCCTCATAAATCTCTTCCTCTGCCCAGCATCATCTCTCTCTCTTCCAATTAATCTTCACTGGCTTCCTGCAGGGACTGAAGGCCCTATTGACCTCATCCTGCTCTCTAGCCTGCAAGTGAGAAATGGAGTTCTCAGGCTGGCAAAGGCCTAGGAGTGGGCAGAGGGCAGCTGAACTGAAGGCAAGAGCCCCCAGGGCAAGCAAAACCAGCAGAATCAAGGTCTTGTTCCAGAAGGCCTCTTGCCAGGAAGGTCCCGAGGGACCCTAGCTTCTGAAACATTCTTTGTTCTTTTGCATTTACCTTTGACCTAAGTATGGCAAATGTTGGAGGAGACTTCAAACTCTTCTCAGGCAACTTTCCAAAACATTTACCTGGTTCTTTCCTTCTTGCCATTGGTTGCTCGGATGTGAGGCCCTGAGGCTCAATAGGAAAAGCCTTCACAGCAAATCTTGTGCTCTGGCCCCTGCTGTGTGTTCTGTGGGCTCATGCTTCCTCCACTGTAAATAGGAACACCTACTAAGTGAGGGTCAGGTGCTAGGATCAGGGTGCTGTATTTAAAAGGATGGTATAGTCCTTTCTTTCCTGGAGTTCATATACTGTGGGTAGAGACAGAGAAGAAATGTGTAAAAGTATAGGCGTACAGGTACAGATGAGGAACAATTCTGGGAAGGAAAGAGGCTGACTGCAGTGTGTATGGGGAGAATAAACCCAAGGTCTCCTGTAGATAGCATGGTCAGAGATGTCCCTGGGAAGACAGCATGTGACCTTACATATGAAGACTGAAGAGGGGTGAAATTTTTGTTTTAGAGAAAGGGAACAACAGACATGGAGATCTAAAAGGGTCAAAAGATGTGGCATGATTGAAGAAAGGATGGCCTTGAGGTGAGCAGGCCAGCAAGACCAGATGGGACAGAAGCCAGATTTTATTTTGAGAATAAATGCAAATAAATAGTATTGGAGGTACATTTTTTTCAAGCTGAGAAAATCATGAGCACACACTTATTATGTTTCTTAGAACAAAACTGGAGGAGTTAAGCATCCATCAATGGGGCCCAGTGGAGGCTAGGCTGGAACTGCCATTGATTTTCAGGGTGCTTTGTATCAGAACAAAGAAATTGCCTGCACACTACAAATTCTCTGCCACAAAACATATATGTGTATCTGTGCATATCTAATTCTTTTATTCAAAGTAGTGACTGAAGGGCAAGATAATAGCTCTGAAATCACATTGTCAAGACATGCATTAGCACTGTGAGCCTCAGTTTCCCCTTCTGTAATGGAGGGAACTTCTTGCTTTTGCTCTTTTACTCAGGAGATTGTTGTGAGAAAAATTCCAGAAAATACGGTTTCCTTCTGCTTGATCTCCTGCTGAGGCTTAAGAGTGGCTGTCTGGTGACACATATGACTGCCTGTATTTGAGAGACTCCATTAGATATCAGGAGCTGTTTTCTCATCCATATGCTCTGACTTCTGTAGAATCTTGGAAGACCAAGCGAGGTCTGACCACTCCAGAAATTGACCTTCTCATAAAGGAGGCTCCTTGAGATTCCCTGATCTGATCCGCAAGCCCATCCAATTCACACTCCTTTGCTGCACAAGTAAGTCTTCCTTTTAATTTCAATCATGTGAGCAGAAGAAAAACCAGGGAAGGATCCATCAGGACAGTGCAGGAGAAAATGTGTATGTTCTTTAAAGGGAGACAGCATACAAATGGGATGTATATTTTTTTTTCCAAAAGAGGGGGGTGGGGATGAAGGCTTTTAAACCGAATACGTTAAGCAGGGAGTGAGAGAGGAAAAATATGTCTCTTAAATGCATTCAGCGCCATCGCCACAAGGCTGCAGAGCCAGGATTGTTTATTAGAAGATAAGATAGTGAAAAATGTATTTTGCAGAAAGAAAATAGTAAAGTCAGGTCTGAGGCAGATAAGAAGCCAAATTTCTATTTTATGCTCAATTGAGTGACTCAGTTACATTATCTGGGAAGCAGGGGTGAAATAACACCCTTTGGAAATGAGGCCTAGGCTGCTCCAGGTCTCCTTCCAGCCTCGGCCAAGCTGAACTCAGCATAGCTGGGATGGTGCCTCGGCAGAACTGGGTGTTTGCAGTCTGCGGATGAGGGAGAAAAGGTTCTGATCTCCTCAGCTATTTTCTGTTCTCCATCTCGCGGCAAGCACTTCGGTTTGGAGTCATACTTCATCTTCTGCTGCTGGAGGTGGGAAAATACAAACATCCATGAATTTAAGATGAAGTTCCGTAAAGACTAGCAGATGTTAGAGCTGGAAGCATCCTTGGAGCTCAGCTGGTCTAGGGTATATGGATGCCTGGTGCATGCTGAGTGCTTTATTTAGCAAGCACTAGTATCTTACTCAGTGTTTTACATGGAGCATTCTTGTCAGTGTGCTCAAGACTCCAGCTTTTCCCCCTTTTATTTTTCATTTGGTTGCCTGATATATTTTTATTATGTGCATTCCAGAATTCTCAGTGCAAATATGTAGTGATTTCCATACTGATAGGTCAAGAGGCTTCTTCTATGGTCTCACAGCTAGACATTGAATCCTGACAAATGGGTCCCAGGGTTCTTGTCTCTACTTCCTAGCATCTCTCTTGTTAATGGCAAAACTCTGGGTCCTTCCTTATGCATTTGGATGTTAACAGAGCTTGAAAAATGAAGGCTAATTTAATCCAACAGCTACTGATTGGGCCCATAACTGAGCTTTTCACTTGTGCTGGGTAAAAAAGTACCCCTTCAGTATATATCCTAACCCTAAAAAATTGTTAGTAATTTTCATACATGATTAAATTAAGGGCCTTAGTTAAGGACATTATCTGAACAATTTGGCTATGTTACACTTAATCACATGGGTCTTGAAAATGAAGAAAAAAATGTATAAGGTTTATTTTATTTTAATCACGTGTGCAAGTGTGGTTTTGTGCAGGTGTCTGCAAAGATCAGAGGTGTTGATTCCTTGGATCTGGAGTTACAGGCTGCTGTGAACTGCCCAGTGTGGGTGCTGGGAAACAAGTTCAGATCCTCTGCAAGAACAGTACATGCTTTTAACCATAGAGCTATCAGTCCATGACCCCAAATTAAGAAATGTGTAAGGTCAGAGTCTTCAGAAAGGAACAGAGCATTGCTGATAGCTTGAGTTTAAGCTCAAGAGAATCAAGTTGGATTTTAAACACCCAGAAATAATTATAAGGTTAAGAATTTGTATTGCTTTAGGCCACCATCTTTGTCGAAATCTGTCACAACTGCAATAGAAAATACCAACAGCAGTCATCTACATCCTGAGGATACTCCATGTTCCCATTCATTCTCTTGTTCTTTCTTTCCTTCGAAACAATTTCTATGAAGCCACTTGTAGCTACTTTTCAGGCTCTTTGGAATTCTATTTTGAGATAAAAATCATTTCCAAGAGTCAGAGTAATTATAGGAAAGCTTTGGGTTTTATAAGCCAGGCTATATTGGAACACTAAGAACAATGTAATCATCTTCTAATTATCTGCTCTATCTCTCCATCTCTCTCTATATATATATCTATTTATCTCTTATACTCTCTCTATATCTATTCTATATATCATATATCATCTATTTGTCACCCATCTGTTACCATTGTCTATCTATCTATCATCTATCTATCTATCTATCTATCTATCTATCTATCTATCTATCTATCTACTATCTATCATCTATCTAATACATATCTTGAATGTATATGTAGAAAAGAGGGTATTTCATTATTTTTGTAGGAAATGATAATTAATATTAGAATAAATATTAATATTCAAGTTTTCTACCTTCCAGACTTATATTCTTAAGTTTCTCAATTTTTAAGATAGTCTAAAAAATTGTTTACTCAGAAAGTGTTCAACCATTCCATCATTAGATGTACTAAAATGATGTAAATGCCATTCAGAGGAAGATAAGATCCTTACTTTGAAGCTGAGAATAGGCACCCACCAGACACTGAATCTCTGGTGCCTTGACTTCCCACTCTCTAGAACTCTGACCAATATTTCTATTGTATGTTACCTAACCTGTGATACACATTAAAGAAGAGCAACCATCAGTACTACAGACTCATGTTAGCATATTTAAAACACTTATGACTCAATAAGAAGATAATTCAATTACAAAACACTTCAACATAAATGGAAGTATGACCGTGGCCACCAATCTCAACATTGTCAGCTACCAGATAAATATAGGAAAAACTACAAATAAGTATAACTATGAAACCCATTAGAAAGGCTCAAGTAAAAGGCTGATAATACGAAGTATTGTCAAATTTGGAGCACTTGGAACTCCCATACAATATAGAATACCTTTTCAGCATTGTAGCTTTCATGGTTTATTTTCATAACAATAGCTATATTTGATTCATACTTATGAATGATTTACTTGCCTCTTTACTTGCTCTGTGTGAATAGTAAGTGTTTAAGTGTTTGAGTCGCAAGCCACACTCTGGTTGAAAATGTACACTCCGGAATAGTTAGTGAGGTGAAGATGGCAGTGGAGAAGTTCCAAATGATCTCTCCATCTTGAAGAACAAGGAAGTGAACTCATTATCGATCTAGACCCCATGTAAGGGCACAGCCGTACATAACAAATATGCTTCCTTCACCTGAGGAAGTAGCACAGAATTGTGGGTTTATGTGAACTTTGGAGTCATAAGAATTCTGGATAGTAGCCCAGCTCTGCCATTTGCTTGCTGTTTGACCTTGAAGTAAAACAATTAAGCCTTCCAGAGTCTTGGTTTTCTCATTTACAAAATAGAGATGATAATAACACCCATCCCATAGAAACTCTGTGAAGAACAAGCCAGCGCTCAGAGCAGGATTCCTAGCTTGGAGTTTGGTAAGTACTCAGTGATTAGACTATAATTTTCCTTTTGAAACTTCATGAAGTTCTTCAAAGGGAATTTTATACTTTCATGGCAGAAATCATTTTGTTGGGAACATTTGTGAACTATTTGCATCTTCTAGAAATCTATTTAGTATATATGTAAAAATGATGATCAATAATGTTGTGACCAGCATTGCCCAAGAAGGCCTATGCTTTTTGGCCAGTAGATAAGAAACCTTCTTGGACTGACCATAGTATTAATTAACTTCAGAGTATGGCTCCTGCTGCTCTTGGGTTTGAGGAGATGGATGTCCTGAAGTAAGACACAGAAAGATGCCTTTAGTCCTCCAACACCACTGCTTGTGATGAAAGGGCAAGGCTTTCTTAGGAGGTCAGAGGTTTCTTCATGTTGAACATATTTGGGATTATTTATGCCTTGTATATATTTAAAAAAAAAACTGGGAGTAAATATGTAAAATCAGGATTAATCAGGATTTCATGTTATGGTAATATAGCAAAGGAATGGGAAAAAAGGTACCTGCATGTGTGTGCATGTGTGTGTGTGTGTGTGTGTTCATGTGTGTGTGTAAGAAAGGGGGAGTGCATGCTGACACAAATAGCAGGCTGTCAAGTGAAAAGGATAAGTATTAAAGACCATCCCATGATTTACAGTTAGGTGTCTCTTGCGCTGCCGATTTTCTGCAGAGCTTATAAACTTTATCATCTGGGAGATTATGAGCCAATGAGGGGGTTGGACATTGCTCCCTACTCCTGGCAGGTGGTGGTGATGATGGTGGTGGTTCAAGGCTAGAAAAATTGGAACTCACAGAGGTCAAAACTAGAGAGTGTCTTACAATTCAAAGAAGTTCCAGGGCCTTGACAATGGGGATTTTGGGATGTGAAGACGCAGGAGTCAGGTGGCTTGCATTATACACTGGAATATTAGATAAGTGAAAGTGGAGACAAACCACTCGCCTGCTCTGTAGCCTGAATTCTCTTTTGTGAAAAATGATAATGATAACCAGTGCACACATTGTCTGGTGCATAACCAAAGTTACTGCCGCTGTCATTGCTCTCTTCTGTTTTGACGCAATGAAGTGACCTCATTCTTTGCATGCCCATTTGCTACACCTTTGCTTGGTATATTTTCTCCACAACAGCAGATTTCAAGTGTGTTCCCTGGGCCAACAGAATCTATCTCACCTAGATAGATGATATTAGTTCAAGTTCTAAGGGGCCACCTCCATTTTATTGGATTAGGAAGGGCAGAGACTAGAAGGATAATTCCTGAAAGCTGTCATTTAAGTCCCCTATAATGTAATGATTTGTTTAGCTCATAAAAGTATTCTTTTCCCTTTTATTAAAAATTTGGAGAAGGGATATGTTGCAATCGTTATGATTGATTGCAGCCGTGTAGAGCCTCAGGCACCAAATAGGTGGGACTGGAAAGACTAAGGACCTTGCATTGTGTGGAACTGTTACATTCAGTGATGCCCTGTCCACTCACCCCCTCCTCAGCAAATGCCAACAGTGCTCCATTAGATGGGTGAGCCAATTGTTGTATTTTATGGTAGTTGGAAGCTGAAATGTCCAGGTATTTCAAAGCGCGGAATTCTTTTGTTCCCACCCTGACCTGTGTGATATTTACAGCTCCAATAAAGAGAATCTCTAACTGGGCCGGAAATAGTTAACCTCAGCTCAGACAGCAGCTATTTTGTTTGAGTCTTTATTTTCAGTAACTAATAGGTAACAGGGACATGAGCTCCCCCTGGTCTGTGGAGACTGCAGCATAAAATGACATCTCTGAGGCCCATTCCTGTGATTACTGAGCTGGATATGAGCAATAGGATATTTTGAGGAGATAAAAATGTCTGACCAGCTAATAACTATCTGATGCCAACACCAAGACAGGCTTAGTCTGAGAGAGTGCGGGAGAATGGAGGGTGTAATTCACTCTGAGACAGAGACCTGATAGATTCCCATCAGTCATATACATGTTCTCTCTCTCTCTCTCTCTCTCTCTCTCTCTCTCTCTCTCTCTCTCTCTCTCTCTCTCTCTCACACACACACACACACACACACACACACACACACCGGCACACCTGCAACAAAGACATTCAGATACACAGGCTAAACCTGCCAACACAGCCTGAAACCCACAAACAGAGATATAGAGTATACTTCAGAACATTGTATTTTAGCATACAGGAAATAGGCTACACACATATGATATATGCTTGAGCCGAATGCATCCTTCCTAGACACACCAGAAACCCACAAAAACACACAGCTTTCAACCTGAGATGTACATACATCAAAGGCACTTGGAACACACCTAGCATAGCCAGTACATGCAATAGCTGGGCACATGTGGGTAACCCACATACCATCCATATTGTTCACTCACATATATATTACCTATACATATTCTATACATCAAGTTAACCACAAACTACAGACATACACACAATCACACAGGATATTTAGGGATGCATATCTGTAGATACATGCTGTTATGGTTAGAATGTGAAATGTTTTTCATAAGCTAGTACTTGAACACTTAGCCTCCAGCTGGTGGCACTATTTTGGGAGGTCATGGAGTGGAATGTTTTAGACATAGTGACTAATTGGCAGATTAAGGCCCTCAGGGGTGGGGATTTAAGGATTATAGACTATCCCCATTTCTAGTCCTGTTTTCATCTTCTTGGTCCATTGATATAAAAGAAGCCATTGTGCAAGCTCCTCTCATCACAGATGAAGCTGTCCCAGTATGCCTTCCATGGCAAGATAGTCTAATATCCCCTGAAACCATGAGCCAGAATAAATCCTTCCTCCCTAAAGTTGTCAGAAATCCTGTCACATCAGGGAGAAAATAAATAATATACATGCCCAGATGCCCAGAGAACACATGTACAGACACACACAGCTCCACCAAAATACACACTAGAATAGTATTCTTATAAGGCACACCACACACATAAACACACACCCTTCAGTGATACACAGCCTTAAGAGACAGATAGGAAAGAAGACCCATACAATAAATATAAATATGGTCATCCTTTGCTAACAGTCATCTTTTAGAAGGAGTTTTTATCTTGCTGCAATATCAACAACAAATCAGCATCACATATAAATACTGCATTGGAAGTGTCAGAATGAAAAGATAATGTCCAGAAAATTAATATGTCATTTGACTCTCTTTCACCTTTGTATATGTTATAAAAGCAGCCTTTCCTCCAGCTCCAGTCATACTTGTTCCTCTGTTTATCTCTGGCTAAAAGGAGGAAGACAGGCGGCAGAGACAGGGCAGCAGCAGACTCAGCTTGTGGTCTTGCATGTTAGTGTAACCAGGAGAGCATCCCAGTTTCTTTTTACATGAGGTGCTGCTTAATCCCAGTATGTGGACTTCATAGGGATGTTGTGTCATATGTGTAAATTAGTATTTAACAAGTGCTTTGAATAGGACTGGGTTTGCTATTGCTATCATCACAACCAGCACAGGCCTGCAGTCTAGTCTCTTGCCCTTTGTTTACACTGAAACTTCTAGGAGGGGCATTCTGCAGACATCTCCAGCTTCTTGAGCATCAGGACTAATTCCTGCCAATAATACAATGTCTGTGGCTTGATTTGACCTCCTCTACCCCAGGATTTGGTGTAAACTCCTCATGGCTCCTTTTAGATTAAGGGGATGCAATGGACCCCAGTTCACATTTTCGAATCTCTGATGTCAGATGGGAATACCAGGGAAGGCATGGCAAATTTTAGTGATAAGGTATATGGGATCCTTACAGAGATGTGCAAGAATGCTGTTGTTTCCCATGTAGCCATGCTTCCTGAAGACCATTTCTGTCCTGCTCCCTTCTGAGAGCTGCAGTCTGCCTTCCCCTGGGTTTTCTCTGAGTTTCCAGCTTCTCTTTCATTTACAGAATCCTCCCACTTACTTTGATATATCATGCTGCATTTTGTCACAACAAGCTTAGTGTTTAAATTACTGTGCAATCCAAAGATTTAGAAATCTCCATTCCTTGCTTTGGTAACAGTAGCTCTTAGCCAAATATACCTTTGGTGATGAATTCACTGCTCTCTCATTGTACTAACCTGAGCTTTAGAGAGAACTGTGCTGGTTAGCAGGAATTGGTGGGCCACAATGCCATGGCAATGACTCCACAACTTGTGTATGAGTCTGTGTGTTTCAAGTACTTTTGTCCGTATGTGTGTATGACATAACATCAGTGAAAACCAGCACAATGTTGGCAATTCCCTACGGTTTAGCCTTGTATGATAGTTACCCCCACCCTGGGGGATTATAACCTCTAGAGTCCAAGAATGTAGAATCTCTAGAAATAAATAGATTGGCCTTATCAATCTAATTTTTTTTGTCTTATGGTTTCCATTTTCTTGGTACTTGCTCCATAGCTATGGTCATAGTTACCTGGGGGTAAGTCCCATCCAGGAAGGTATTCAGATTAGAGGTGTGCAGATATTTTTCATGGCTAAATCTTGGGGTGCTTGCTAAACATGTAGCTCCCCAGCTCATGTGTTAGTACTGTTCTTACAGATTGGGCATGGAGGTATGAGTGGCTTCTTAGCAGAGAGATGAGGAAAACTGATTTCTGACTGAAAGTCTCTGCAGGTATCTCCTTTGAGGTAGCTTGAGAATCCGTCTGTGTCATGTAGTTCCTATCATCATTTTGTAATGTACATACTTCATCTCTACTAATAACAGCTCCAACTTGTAGAAAACTCTCTGGGTGCAGGCAGGAAATGAAGTGTTTTTAAATGCAATTTTTTTTTTTTTTTTTTTTTACTTAATCCCTTTATGGCCCTGCCATCAGCAGCAGATGGAGGAAACCATAACAACCACTCCACAGTGTGCCTGGTACATGTGCCAGGCATGAATCAAGTTCACCTCTCAGCTACCATCTAGTTTGTCCTCACAGCCCTCTAGCAATTCTGAGGTAGTTTGATTTTGAGAGACGAGGTGATTTGACCAAAGGCATGCAGCCTGAAGTTGCAAGAGGAAGAATGAAGGAATTGATCAAAGGCAGATGGTGAGAAAATGATACATTTCCTGACTACTGCACAGAGAACATAACTTCTCCTTGCAAGTCTATACCACTCACAATAACTTCATGGAACATGCTTGCCCAGAGGCAGCAACCAAACAGAGACAGTTTATTGCCCTTGCTGGGGACAGTTGCAGTCCTCATCTGTGCACTCTAAGAGAGGACTGTGAGGAGAGACTTCAGGCACTACAAATTCTCGGCTTATTAGTATTAGAGCTAAGGAAAATGACAATGGTCCTTCTTAGGCGTGTGGGGTTAGAAATGTCTGTCAGACATTGAAGATGCTCATTTGATACTGGAGCTTGCCATGAGAGCCTGTTGGCCAACCTGAATTTGATCCTTGAAACTCATGTAAAAGTGGAATGAAAGAACCTAGAAAAAAGTGCCCTCTGACCTTCACACATATGCTGTAGCTAGTGCCCCTCACATACCACACACACAATATTATTATTTTTAATTTTAAAAAAGAAACCGGGGATACCTTTAGAAACATGACATAATTAGAAATTTTATTATGGAGTTAGGGTGGTTTTTAGCTAATGAAGCATTTTTATCTTTGTATCTGTGTATGTGTTCACATTTGTGTGGTATATGGTCATATGCATCAGGGCTGCACCTGCCATTTTCAAGCATTTCTCCATTGAGGGAGTGTCTCTCACTGAATGTGGTGATCACTGCTTTGGGCAGACTAGATGGCCAACCAACTCCTGGGATCCATCTGTCTCTGCCCTACAAGGCTGGTGTTACAGATGTGATATGCCATGACCAGCTCTTGTTATGACACTCAAATGTAGATCCTCATGCATGCATAGCAAGTGTTTTACACATTGAACCAGCTTCTCAGACGGAAGCTTTACTAATCAAATAAGCAGGTAAACCAAGCACAGATTCTACCCTTACGGAACAATGGGGGCAAGTTAATCATTATTCTGCCTTTAGTTAAAAAAAAAAAAAAAGAGAAGATCTATCTCCAAAATATTTTCATGACTCATGTCACATGAGCTTTCTCTGCTTTCCACACTTCCCCTTCTCCATGTCAGAGCCCCGATTGATGTTTGAGCCTTCACCAGCACCCAATCCCAAGGGAACTAGTACTACTTTCCACAGAGGCAAAATTGCTGTAGGATTATTACATCTTGTAAAGAAATGCAATCTAACCTGTCAGGGTACACAGAATGTGGAATTTAGGAGCCCTGTCAATCCTGTATGAGCAAAGGGAATAATTGATCAGTGGCACCATTCTCTTTAAACACACTTCACAGCCTGACAGGCAGTCATCATTTACATATAAACGGGCACTTTGGAGTTTTCTGAGCACTTCCTGCCCATTATCCTATTGAGCCACCCAGAAGTCTAGTGAGATGGATTATGAGGGAGACTCGGGAATCCAGAGCCCTGACTTAAAATTCATTGCTCCATTCGCCAGACTAAGTTACTACTGTAATCAAATCACCTTTCAGATTTCTGTTTGCTTGAGTGAAAAGCCCCATTTCTCATAGGAATATGTTCTCTTGTCTTTAATCATCGCTGATGTGGGGTAAAAATACAGCTATATTAAAGAATGATTCTATCAAATTATGGAACAGAAGCACAGCAAGAGATGACGTATTTCTGGTTGAGAGCTCCCTATTCTTCTGCTGTGTTAGGGCCAAGGTCTAGGGGCTTCTTGTACCATAGTCAAGGAAGAGAAATAGCCTCAATGAGAGATTTTCAAGGTGGCCAAGTTCTGGGGGCTTCTTGTACCATAGTCAAGGAAGAGAAATAGCCTCAACAAGAGAATTTCAAGGTGACCTAGTTCCTGACTGGTTTGATGATTAGTAGTCATTTAGAATCATAGACTGCTCAGCAGCCACCTGACTTTCCAATCCAGCAGATGGTAGGCATTGAAAATACTTCTTTCCAGGATTTCCCCTGCAACAAGATCCTAAGAGCCAAGCAGACAGCTGAGTCATTATTTCATCAACTTGGGCTGTGCTGGCTGCCAATAGGGATAGCTTGGGATTCATATCCAAGTCATGTTTGATAGACCAGAGGGCCAAGAATAGTTTGGGAGAAAGACTGAAGGCATCAAAAACTGTGAGGTCTGAGTGAGACACTTCAGACTTGGGACAGTCAAAGAATAAGGCAATGAATGCCTCTTTTGGTTTAGAAATGCCAGTTTTTGTTTGGTTCTGCTTGCCTGACAGAAGGCAGGAAGGTAGGATAGACCCCACAGTCATGTGAGTTCTTGGGCATATCTCATCCTCTCTTACTTTTGTTTATCTATCATGGTTTTTTTTCCCAAAAGATACAGCCTGGGGCTGGGGTCATAGCTCAGTCTGTAAAGTGCTTTACCTTGTAAGCATTATAAACAGAGTTCTATTTCCATAACTCACTGAAAAATGGCAGACATAGCTGTGTGTGCTTGCAATCCCAGCACTAGGAAGGCAGAGATAGGCAGTTTTCTAGAGTTTACTGGCCAGATAGCCTAGCTTAGCCTAGCCTAGCCAATGAGAGACCCCTTTTCAAAGAAAAGATGCACGATGCTTGAAGAACAACAATCGTTTGTTCAAACTTATTATTCAAAAATGTGTACATGTACACCCCCTATATACCTGTCTACAAGCAATCATGCATGCACATGTGTACATATATACAAACACACAAGCCAAAAAAGAGATACAGCTCATCTTCTTGATCACGGACTTTGCTGCATATGTTTTTCATAGGATCCCATCATCTCCAGGTTTACCATCTAAGGAGGGTCAGTTTTCAGTGCTGGATTGCATCTGCATCATTCAACATTAAAATCAGAGTTGAAAAGGCCCTTGATGTAGGCTGCTGCAAGTTTTGCCATTTGCTGACAGGTAGGGTGGATGTGTCTGAGGGTTCTGTCTTAGGAATTTTGTTGCTATGTTAAAACATTGTAATCAAAAGAAGCTTAGAGAGGAAAGGTTTATTTCAGCTTATAGTTCCACATCACAGTCCATCATCTAAGGAAATCAGGTAGGAACTCAAGGCAGGAACCAAAGCAGAGACATGGAGGAATGCTGTTTGTTGTTGCGCCTCATGGCTTGCTCAGCCTGCTTTCTAATAAACACCAGGACAACCTTCCCTGCAGTGGCACTGCCTACTATAAACTAGGACCTCTCACATAAATCACTAATTAAGAAAATGGCCCATGGGCTGGTCAATAGGCCAGTCTTATTGAAACATTTCCTCAATTGTAGTTCCTTCTTCTCTGATACCTCTAACTCAGGTCAAGTTAGTATAAACTAACCAGGACAGGTGTCCAGGACAAAGCAGCCTTGCTATAATTATTCATAGCGCCTTGTTTATTTATCAAAAATGCCACAATTTTGGTCACAAATATTATGTTTTTAGGATCATAGGAAATGTGGAGGTAGAGAAGTTTATGGGTCCTGCTTCAGTTACACAATGATCGGGTGACATAGCTGGGATGAGAAATGGTGTTCTTCTCTAGACCTAGTCTCCCGCTCCCAACACTCCCTTCCTTAGGTATTCATCATTTGTTTACACCTTTTTCATTCCTGTTCCAGAGAGGATTGGAAGCAGTCACTCTCCCACAAAGTTTAATACCTTGTCGTTACCATTTACCACTTTCAAATCATAGAAGCTTAGCACTTCCCCTCATAAAGCCAACTTGGAAATGTGGTATGCTTGTATATCAGGGACATATATTCATTCTGACCTCTCTAGGGATTTGCAAGGTTGTTGTTTTTTTTTTCCAGGAAAGCTATTCTTTATTTTGGAGTTTTACAGCAATTTTGGTCAGAAGCAACAATGCTCTGAGCACCAATGCTGCCGAAGATACTTTGGAGGAATCTTGAATGCTAGTTAGGAACTCAGAATAGGAGAAGAGGATTTTCCAGGTTAAGTCTTAAATTTGACACTTTTTAGATATGCTACCTGGATTGTGTTGTATCATCAAACTCAGCCTCATCTTTGTTATCTTTAATGTGGAATGTCTGGTGAGAGTTGACCCTGGGTGAAGAAGAATACCTCATTCTAGGAGTTAAACATTTTACAAGCTCTTTATTTTTTAACTGTTACAACCACCCAATGAAATAGGTTTCCTGTTTCAGAGCTAAGGAAACTGAAACTCAGAGTCATTCAATTTCTAGCTCCAAGTTGCAAAGCAAGAAAGTAGCAAAGGTGGGATTTAAATCCAGTCTGTGTCTCTGGAACCACTGTCAGTGACTGGCAGTCAGTAGGAAGGATGTCAGTTAAAGCTGTGACTAGAAGCACACACCTCAATTGCATTGACCTATGTGACCAATGAATGCGCTGTCTCATTCTTGGTGTATGAATAGTGATCACTGCATTAAAAATCTTCTCATCTTTCCTTACATCTTCCATAATAGAAGAGAAGACTGGGGCTAGGAATGAATAAATACTTTAGCTTTAAGTGCTCCAAAATGGTACAGAAAGGAAGAAAACCATGGGTCAGAACCTAGTTTCTAATTCCATGTAGGATGATGTTTAAGATACCATGAGCTTGGCCTTCTGGAGGAGGGTGACAGGGCTTCTCAGTGGCATGATCTGACTTTGCAGCCTTCTTTGTCTACCAGCCTTACACCCATGCTGGCCATTTCCTCCATGACCTCTTCCTTATTTTTGTCACATAGAACTCCTAGGCAGGCCATTCTCTTCTTCATCTTCCTCTTTTGCTCACATGATACTCCTGCTTTAGTTAATGTATAGAATTCTTGTTATCTCTGCTAGCACCAACTTTTCTCCAGAAGTTTTGTAAGTGTTTACTTGTTTCTGGTCTCCCACATCAGCAAGGCAAGAATGGATATTATCCTTATCTGTGCCCATCCAGGACCAGACAGTGAATATCTTCAAGATAGGAAGTATGCAATTCACACCTTTGTTTTTAATGCTCATTGATCCATCTAGAACGCAGCAACCCCATAGTTAAACACAAATTTAGTTTCTATGAGTCTACTTCTCAGCTGCTGACTAGAAGACAGAAACATCTTTCCCAGGTAAAAACTGATGCACAACAGTCCATTTACTCAATTATCTATGCAAATATTCAACCCATATTCAATGGCTGTCTTCTATTTGTCTGGTGCTGTTCTAGACCCCAGAGATACAGTGGTGATAAACCGTACCCATAAGGTTCCAACTGTCACTGAATATTCATTGAGAGACCACTGACACAGTTGAACATACTAGCTAAGCCAGATCTATTAAGTGTAATGTCTGAAAATGAGACCCATAGATTTAAGTCAGTCCTGTGTGTGGGACTGGATAGCTCTAGCTTTGGCTATTCACTGTACTCACTTGTGCATCTCTAATCAACTGGTGGTTGATGGATCAGGAAGCTACCATGCCTGTTCAGCAGTTTGCAGGATATCAGCTGAGGAGTTATGGCAAGTATCTTTAAACCTGGTAGTCTCAGCTTCTTCACATGGTCAACATCCAAAATCAGAACAAGAACAAAGAGCAAGCCCCAGTGCAGAGGAGATGCTCCAATCTGTTTGAACAATGCTTGTTATTGTCTTATTAGCCAGAATGGTTTCATAACTGTTCTTACTTTTATGTTGCCACGATGAATAACATGACCAAAAGTGACTTAGAGAAGGAAAGGGTTTATTTCAACTAATATTCCATGTCACAGTCCATCATTAAGGTAAGTCAAGGTATGAGCTCAAGGAAGAAACCTAGAAGAAGAAACCTTGGAGGAAGGCCACTTACTGGCTCACTTGCATCCTGACTCATGGTCAGCTGACTTTCTTACATAGCTCATGCATACCTAGGCATGGTGCCACACCTGCATGGTTCCCAGGACCCTCTCACATCAATCATCAACCTAGTACTCACAGCACGGCCACATGCCAACTAGATCTGGGAAATTTTTAGTTTAAATTTCTTCTTCTCAGGTGTGTTGTGGAATATTATTTGAAGATGTGTTACATTTGTTAATGCTCTGGAGGATTTGTTTAATGATGCAAGGATGTGTTGCAATCTTTTATGTTGCACTTGTTTAACTCTGTGAAGCTGTGTTACTTTGCCTGTCTAAAATACCTGATTGGTCTAATAAAGAGCTGAACATCCAAAGGTAGGCAGGAAAAAGGATAGGCAGGGCTGGCAGGCAGGGAGAATAAATAGGAGGAAATAAATAGGGAAGAAAAGATCAAGGAGTGAGAAAAGAAGGGCCAACAACCCAGCTACACAGTGAGCAATGAAGCAAGAAATAAAGAAAGGTATACAGAAATAGAGTAAGATAAAAAAGCCCAGAGGCAAAAGACAGATGGAATAATTTAAGAAAAGCTGGGTAGAAATAAGCCAAGCTAAGGCCAGGCATTCATAAGTAATGATTAATTTCTGTGTGTATTTATGTAGGAGCTGAGTGGTGGGCCCCCCAAAGACTAAAGAGCCAAAGAGTAAAGAACAACCAACTACACAGGTATCACTAGGTTAGACAAAAACTCACCAAACCAGTGACAAAAATGTAGTTTCAGTGTGGCTGGGAATGAACAATGCATATGGATACAGGGCAGAGGAGAATTTGCACCAGTTTTTGCAATCCTACTTAAAACATCTCAGGCTACTCTTTAGAGCCTGCCACATCTCCCCACTATCATCACCATCTGCACTGGAACCCAAATCTGCTTAGAAACATATTCTTGCATGCATGGCCAGAGTAGCTTTTATAAACGAAAACCCTTGTATGTCATCTTTCTGTCTAAAACTCAGTGGTTCCCTCTTGTTCTAAGAATAAAGACTAGCAGGCATATCACAGGTCCAAAAGCTCATGTGACCTCCACCTACCTGTTTATCCTTGTTCTTCCCATAGCTCACCTTGGATGGAGGAATACTGGCATTCTCCCAACTCTTTCAACACTGGTGATATCCCTGATGCCAGGGACTTTGCATTCTTTCTAGAATGCTTTTCATGTACTATTTAGTGGACTCTGCTGGTCATCCTTTAGCCCCAGAACTAATTCCACCTCCTTAGGGAGTCTCTTCTGAGACTAACTCAGTCAGATTCTCACTACATGCATTAACACACCCTCACCCTTTTCCTGTGAAACAGGTGTGCAGATTATAATTATGAATGTGGGTGGTGACTTGGACAGATCTTTCTCTTTCACTACACTTTAAGCTTCAGGGAAGAGAGACCATCTCTTTTGCTTGCCAAGCCACCCAAGAAGCTCAGTACAGCATTTGGCACACAGTAGGTGTGCATTCAACCACCCTTTAGTGGGGAATGCTAAGTCACCTCCGAAGAAGCAGCTCTCACCTCCTTCTCCCCTCTTGCCTGTGCTTGTGTGGAATCTGCAGCAAGAGAGCTGAGAATTTGTCCTGAATTTTAAGCAACATTTGATTTCAAAATGGGGAGATTTAGCAGACAAAGCTCTTTCTTTCTATTTTTTTCCCTCCTTTCTAAAACTAAGGCTGAGATTCTGTTCACCCTCTGGGGACACTTCTACCAACCCTTCCCCCACAAAATGGGCACTGTGAACTGCTCTCGGAAATCTTGTGAAAAGGGCAGGGTATTGGAATTTGAGACAAAGGGAAGAAAAATGAGCTGGCTTGAAAAGTCGGCCGGCATCATAATGAGGAAGATTATTCTGGGAAATGCAGGAGTCTGCTGTAAAGGCCTCGGTAAGAAGCATTTAAACCAGCCCAGGGCCAGACACACAGCCCACTCACCCACACAGACAGAGCCACCACATGGCTGTTCTCCCTGCACTGCCAGTGCCGAGAAGCCTCAGTTGAAGCTGAGCAGTCAGTCTTGATATGGCAGGCAGGCTTGGCTGATGGGAAAAGAGACAAGAAAGCCAGACCTTTCTGAGGCTCCCTGGAGTCACTTTGTGTTACCAAACTCAAGATGTGGATCTGTGAGTGCCCCCCAACAGCTGGAGTCCCTGGAGATACAGAGGGGAGTAACACGATGTGTGTGCTATGAGTGGGAGCCATCCCCCAGAGGCCCATGTGTCTGAACATTTGTTTCCCAGCTGGTGTCACTGCTTTGGGAGGCTGTGAAACCTTTGGGACACAGGATGGAGGTTAGGGCTTAGCAGAGGGCCTTGAGGGCTATAGCTGGAAGCTTCCTGTCAACAGGAGGCAAGCAGCTGCCACTCACGCTCCTTGCCATGGAGTGACCCTCTCCCCGTGTCTTCCCCACCATGATGGAGATAAATACCTCCTTTCTTAAGTTGTTTCTAATCAGCTATTCGGCCCCAGTGGTAAACTGGGGCTGACATGCACTAAAGTCCACCCGGGAATGTGCACTCTTTTCAGCCCGTCTACTTCTATGCTATGAACTTCCTGATCTGTCATTCTTCTTGTTTAAGCTTCAAACTCATGAACAATATTTGTCATTTTTATCCTGCGTAGTAACTGTATGCCAGGCACACGTGCTTTGAGCAGGCTCATCCTGCTCCCATTTTTATACACGAGCCATTATCATTTTGACCTGTAAGGGTGTCAACACTGAAGCTCAGAGAGGCTGTTTAAGGTTTCATAACCAGTGAGTGGGAATCTTATTATTTTAAACCCACGGCTGCTCACAGACCACCAGGAGGTATTGCTTCCTCTTGTAAACCCAGCACCCCCGTTGTTCACTCTCTCATTCAAATTCAAGCAGGACAGTAGGGACATTTGAACACATGCCTGTATTATTTTTATGGTCCGAAAATCACGCTATCTGATTGGCACAACAGTGACTATCAGTTCCGTCTCTGTTTTAGAGATAAGAAGGCAGAGACGTAGATAAGGGACTTCTGCAAAGAATTCTAAAAGAGCCAGGATTCAGGCATGAGCCTGTCTCACCCAAGGCCTACACTCTTAGGTTTATATACTGTGCTCTGAAAGGAAGGGACTGAGAGACATCCATGTGTGCAAGGACTCAGTGGAGTTGTGGGTCTGACAAGGTAAGTCTCTATCATTGTCTTTGGTGATCTTCCTTGAGTAAAGCAATTGGAGTTACTAGGGATGTACAATCTAATGAGCACCAACACAACTCAGTAAATAAATAATATTTATTTCAGTTGTTTTTAAAAGTAAAAATGAATGGAACAATGCCCAGAGAGCTGAAATTAAAAATATGTATTTAAACAACTACAACTTCTGTTTCTTCCCATCCTGTAACCCTGACCCTGCAGAAGAGGCTGCCTGGCCTCCAAAGTCTGGCTGTAGCTGATGAGCTTCTGTGGCCTGTGGTGGAAGGGGCTCTCTTCGTCTGAGCAGAGCTGAGGGCATCCTACCCAGGGGACTAGGTTGTGAAGTGGGTCCTGTGTAGAAACCTTCAGAGGATGGTGGCTGTGGATGTGTAGACATGGAGTTTGGAGAGAGAGAGAAACACACACATTCTTCTGTGAAAAAAAAAAAATGGGTAAGTGGATGAAAGTACCTTAACTAAGGACTTCTCTGGATCACCCCAGTGAGCAATCTATGTCCTCAGAGAGTCAGTACCAATAGTGATGTTTGTTTTTGTGTTTTAAACTTCTGAAAGATTTCAATCCACATGAAGGCTGTAAAAACGTTCAATTCATTTCCTCGGTGTGGCGGGTTCCCCTATGGGCACATGCAAGTTCATGAAGCTTAAGGATAAGTTGAAGTTCATTAGTGCTATTCTAATAACTCGCACTAATGTAGTGTTGGTGAAGCAGAAAATGCATTGTGTGGGACAGAGAAAGATTTACTAATAATAACCTGAGCAGGTCATTGTATTCCCTGAGGCTGTTTCCTCAGCTGGCAAATGAGGGTAGTAGCAATGCACCTATTTGGTCAAAATATTGGGAGGCTTGAACAAAAATACTACATAAACGATAAATGTTTTCCTCCTGATTGGATGAAAAGTTGAATGTCATTATAAAATAATTCTTTTTTTTTTTTTTTTTTTTTGGTCTTTTTGTGTGTTCCAAAAATCTACTACCCTGGAAGACAAAAAAGAAGCATGTTCTTGGATGTTAGGGTGAACTGGGCCTATCTGGCTCTACATCCCAGGACTCTGCACCCCTCTGCTGTTCCTATTCCTTTCCTCCTTTACCAGCCACCCCAGTTCCTTTCATGCAGACATGAACCTGTCTCCCTGCAGATTAGTCACAGCAGTAGATAAAGAGGGTTGAGTGACCGAGGGAGGCCGCAAATGAGCTCCCATTAACACAGTCTGTGAGTCTCCAGTGGAAGGGCTGGTAAACAGTCTCCACTTATCTAGCTCTTCAGCATTTAGCTGATTTCCATAATGAGCTTCATTGAACTGCTGGGCCCCAGAGGTGTCCCCAGGCTTTCCAGAAGGCATTGTGTTCTGTAAATCTGATTCATGGAGAGGGGAAGGCAAGCATATTACCAGGGAAGGGGAGGCAGTGCCACCACCAACGCAAGGACCGCAAGGACCGTGGTGTCTGCATGAGATGGGGCCTTGTTTCAAGATTAAGGAAACAGAGGCTTCTAAGTTCTTGGTGACCTCTGGAGAGGGAGCTATGACTGCTGGGGTTCACTCCCAGTACACAAGATGAGAAGGACTAAGCTGAGGTACCAGCAAGCACTTGTCACTCAGGTATAGTCAGAGGATCTGGCCACTGTACGGACTTTAAGTATATTTCAGTGGCAAATGACATAAAGAAAACAAAATATCCTGCTTTATTCTATATTAATAATTCATATTACAGCCAAATTAATTGTAGCAACAGAGGTACACTTAGACAAAGATCATTCACCCCGTGTATTGGCTGTCCATGACCCCTTTGGCCCTTCTATCCCTCCCTTCCTTCCGTTTCATTTCATTACACAACACGCATTTATCTAATGCCTACACTGAGCTTGACCATGGTGTGTGGTAAGGATGAGATGATCCATGAGAAATCTGTGCTGTGCTCCTGTGGAGTTTACAGTCTGATGAGAGAGATAGAAATTAATAAAATCATCAAATAAATAAATGTAAAATTGCCACTTTGAGAAGGGCTGTGAAGGAGAGATACTTGATAGGATGAGAGCCTCTGATGGAGAGAATAACATAGTTAAGAAACATTTCCCTGAAGAAGAAATGCTTGAGTTTTGAGATCTGAAGGAATTATGTAAATGGAGAGGAAAGAGACTGGCAGACATAAGACAGAGGATAGACTAGGATAGACTCTGCCCCTCTTGTCAGAGAGGGGATGGTCTGTGGCCTCTCAGATCACACTAGCTTTTCTGCTGTATAACAAGAGCCCTCCAGCACTGAAGTGAAACGTGAGTGTCTTACCTGGTTAAGACTCTTGCAGCAATATCATAGACTCACTCAGACAACACTCCTTGCTCGTAATTCTGCTCATTATGAAGTCCACATCTTCAAGGTGCCTTATAACTAGTATTAGTGAAAATCTGCTTTCACATTTCCAAATAAATCTTCTTCTGTCTTCTCACAGCTAAGAGGAAGATCTTTACTCTGGTGTCTTCTGCTCCCTTTCCTGAAGATGCCACACTCATATCCTCATTCCCCCAACTTCTAATACCATCATGGAGTTTAAATTTGAGTACATAAATTGTTTAAGGGCCCAAACACTTAATAGATACCAGTTCTCCAGATTTATTTTTTATTCACATTATATGACCACACCTATAGCACAATGCTGTTTGAGATTGTTTCCATGTGGGATGCAAACTGATGGGGCAGCCTTCATGCAGAACTTTGTAAGTTACTGTGAAGGATAGAATTATAGTGCAGAGTGCTGATAGCTTTCTGGTATCTAGATAGGTGGAAAATCAACTGAATATTAGAACAGCAATAATGAACTCACACTGGAGAGGCCAGTGGAATCACATTCTATAAGGCCTCACAGGATGTTAAGGCTTCATATTACTTAAACAAGACTGAGCATCCTTAGCCCAAAAATATGAACCCCAAACACTCAAAAATCTGTAAATTTTTATGCCCTGACATGACACCAGGAATGGAAAGAAAATTCCACACCTGGTCTCATGTGATGGGTTGCAGTCAAAATGCAGGTGCACTGAAAATACTGCATAAAATTACCTTCAGGCTATGTGTATAAAGTTTATGTAGAACATAAATGAATTTCATGTCTAAACTTGGGTCCTATCCTCAAGGTATCTCATTAGGTATATGCAAATATTACAAAACTGAAGGAAAAAAATAAACCTCAATGGAATCCAAAACACTTCTAATCCCAAGTATTTTGGCTAAGAGATACTCAACCTGTACTAAGAGAAATGGGCAGCAATTGAAATTTTGCTGGGATGAGATTTTAATGAGAGGAAGCTACCAGAAGTCTATTTACAGATGCTATTGCTGATGCAGATAATAACCAATTATTGCATCAGGCACTTAATTCTTTTCTCCAAGTGACTCTGAGATATTTACTATTTTTATTTCTATTTAATATGAAGGAGAAAAAGAACTACATTGGCAAACAACTTGTAAAATTTATTCTTACTAAGTTGACCATGTTCTTACCAACACACTATTCTAGTTTTGGACAATATTAGTCAAGCTATGGAGATGAAAGTCATTGGAAGAAGAACACAAGAAGTAGTAAAGGTGAATGAGGGAATTCTAAGGTTGGTCAGTGCTCTGTGCTGCTAACTGCAGAATCACTAGCCCTAGCAAAAGAAGGTACCTGGAAGACACTTTATGAATGGGCAAGGTGGGAGGTAAGATGCAATGACAGAAAGTTGTATGCATGTATGTATCAATAAATGGAAGTATGGATGGATGAATGGGAGGAAAGATAGAAGAATGGGCACATGTATGTATGGATGGACATAAGGGTGGGTGGTAGGGTTGGGTATGGATGGATAAATGGAAATAAGGTACATGATTATAGACAGGTAGCAGTAGGAACTTGATCAGCAGATTGGGCTCTTGGGCTTTTAGAAATTCAGTCTAGAGTTAGGGAGCTAAAAAGAATAGATGAGTCTTCATTTTAAGACTAGGCCTAATTAGTCTGAAGAGATTAGCAATTTAGCGTTTTTGCATATGCCTTGTCATTTTACATTTTATTTTGTTTAATCTGTTAATTGGAGACCCAAAGGGTAAAAACAAATCTGTAATCACTAAGAAAGTTTACCTCAGATTGTAACTACTTGAAAGTTCGTGTCAAAATTTCACACCAGAAAAATCCAAATGCAGAGGAGAAGCAGCTTCAGTTCTGCTATGAAAGGCCACAGTTAAGTGCGATTCTCAAAGCAAATGAATCAACAAACAGTTCCTCAATGGCTGCTGCTCACATCTCTGAGCTTTGTACCTCTCACTTATTATTTTAGTCTCTACTGGAGGGGCCATTGTTCTATAACATCAGTCTAAAACACACACATAGATGTCCTGTGTGATTTCTATCTCTTGCATGACAGAGACACCAACATCTATCACTGTGTGTGCAGCCTGCTGGTTCCTCAGTGCCTTGCTTTAGGAGAGACATTCTGCTTGCCTTTTGATCTGCTTTTCATCATTTTCTATGTAAATCAGAGACTTGCTCAGATTCCCAGGGCTGTGGATGAAAGTAAGAAGGCAAAATAGAAACAAAGGCTGACTTGTCAGTGTGGTCTGCATAACCCTTGGTGCTGGTCCATTTTCTGCTTTTATAGCACATTATGCTCATGCTGGTTTATAAAGAAAAGAGGTTTATTTGGCTCAAGATCCTAGTGATAGGAGGCTTCAAACATTGTGAGACTAGCATCCTGTCAAGGCCATCAGGCCACAACACTCCAGGTGTTACCATGATAGAAGAGAATGGCATGAGGAGAGAAGTAGTCTACATATTGAGTTAGGAAGCTAAACTAGATCTTTCTGTAACTGCTTGCTTTCTTGGGAACAAACTGGGTTGCCATGAGAATAACATTAAACCTTTCTGTGGGCAGTGATCCCAATGACTTCCTGATAGGTCACACATCCCGTGAGTTTCACCACCTACCCAAATTACTACACTGTGAAGCAAACTTCCAGCATATGAACCTTTGGGCATGCACTTAGACCATTTACAAATCATAGAAGTCAGGTTCATGTCTGGTCAGATCTTTCTTTATGTCCATCAGATTAGATATCACACTTCCTAGTGGTTAGTTCTTGTATAATATTAGCGGGACCAGCCTTAATATTATACATCCCAGGGGCTCAAGAGAGAGAACTACTAACTGCGAGGACTATTTTCAGGAAATAGAATCTCAGCACACGGAGCTCTATAGTCCACTTGCTTTAATTCCTCTGGCATAACATCCTTTATACACAGCTTCAGTTCTGTTCTCATGTCTAGCTCCTTTCTTGCCTAATTTCTCTCAATATTTATCTACTGCTTCCTCTAAGTTCTATCTTAATTCTCTTGTATTAACTCTGCCTCAACTAGGTCCTTTTCATCTTGTTTTTACCCAGCTAATACTTCCCCATCTGACTCTTCCTCATCTTCCATCTCGTTCCTCTAGTATTCTCTTCTAGCCCTACAACCTAGTTCTTCCCCATCTCAGTTTGTTCCTCTCAAGTTCTTACCCGTCTAGTTCTTCCATTCTCTTTTCTCTTCTCTCCCCTGTGCCCTGGAAGTCCTGGTATATAAAGGGAGGGTTGAGCTAAATAGTGTAAAGCTATTGCTCAACTTCCACCTCTCCTAGGCCGTGCCTCCTTGTGGAATTTACCTTAAGTCAGGAGACTTGCCTGTGGGCTGCTATCATTGTTAGTCCTCGGTCGGTGTCTCCTTGTGGAATTTAAGTCAGGAGACTTGCAGGTGGGCTATTATCACTGTTATCCTTGGAAGTTGGGCGCCCACCTGGGTAGTGTTTCCTAGTCCTTGAAAGTGGCTAAGGGAGATAATCTGATTCCAGAGAAAGCCTTTCCTGAGGCTGTTCTCCAAATACCTGGAATGTGTATGTCCAGAGAATGATCAGTCCACACTGTTAGCCCTTCTTAGGGAAAAGTCAATTGGGAAAACTATGAAGGCACACATGATTTTCAGAATACAGAATACAGCTGATATATAACAAGCCAACTAACACCAAAAACTCCTTGGGATTTGGCTTCCTCTGAAGGAATTCCCTGATTCCTCTAGGTACTGACTTTGCCATAACCAGCTGAGTTCTTATGATATATTCCTGCAGCCTGCAGCAGTTAGTGGTACCTCAACTTCTATTATCTTCTTTCTTTACTTCATTATTTTACTTCATTTATTTGCCTATTGTTTTATAATTAAATTATACATTTATTAAATGCCAAGTGTTTGTCAAATCCATTGTAAATACTGGAGCTTCCCAGAATTCATCTGTATTCTGAATACAGATTCATCATTTTAAACACATACACAGTTGTGAATCTCCATTGCTGAGGAATCTGGTGTTGTCTCTATGTCCACTGGGGCTCAGGGTTCCTGAAATACTAACCCCTTCTCCTACAACATTGTATTCTGTTTAGACATTGTCCACTACATTTCCTGATGCCCTGACATTTCAGCCTCTGAATCTTTGCACATGTAGGCTCTCTCTTGACCAGTTCACAGTTTGAATCCTAGCAGGCCTTGCAGAGCAGTCAATTCTCCACTTCTTAAAATATTTTATACCCATTCCAGACATCTTTGCCTTCCTGTGACCCCGGGAAGCTCTGCTTTCTTCTTATTGCCATAGAAACACTTATTCTTTCCTGACATGTTAACCTCATTTACTCTGAGGTTGCAAACTAGACCCTATACTCTTTATTTCATTCACTAATATGGAGAACAGGGTTTGCATTTGAAAGTTTTATTTACTAATTGGGGAAACATGAGCAGATTTTTAAGTACTACTCAACTTAGTTTCTATTTTGGCAAACCAAAAAGCAATACTTATCTCCAGGCTAGTAAGACTGCCAGTGAATTTGACAAGTTTCTGAAATATAATGGCTCCTTACTGAATGGTAGATGTTATGGGATGAACTCTAGATTCTAGGTTCTATGCAGAGCCAGTCTCTGACCGTGCCATCAGGAAGGCCACATTATTTTGGGGTGACTGTGATGCTGGAAAGAAAATTAAATGAGATATTATTGAATTGGAAATGCTCAGCATGGTACGTGCATCTATTTAGTACTCAGGTTAGTGGTCTTGTAATTTACTAATATTTATTTCTCCACATTGTTTAGAATAAAGCAAATATGAGAAAATATGGCTTGATTTAATCATGCAGTGGTATTGTGTCAGAGCTTATTTCAGAATGTAAAGGTTGCTAATTCTTTTCTGCAACCTTGTGCTATTAGTAGGCACAAATGGTGTGAAGGACAGAATGAGATGCCAGAGAAAAGCACAGCAACTCCAGGGAGCAGGATTTGGATGACAAAGGACTCATGGATGAGGCAGTCTTTTGGGAATAAGGACACTTTCCCAAGGTATCCCCAGGTACAAGCCCCCACCTTGGAGGATTTACTTTGTTGGGCCTCCAACAGTTAGAATGACATTCATGGAGAGGCACAGAGGAGTCCTGTCTAAACAGTGACATCTGGGTAGAGAATGGTATTTTTAGTGGCTTTGGATTATCCATAGCTTTCAGGAGAACACCAGTGCTATGCAATGAGGGCTCTGTAGATTCCAGAGCTTTTGCAGCTGCGTCACCTTGACCAACACATCCCACTTCTGTGTTTCTTTTTAGTAGATTCGGTACAGACAAACTTGTCTAACTATATCATTGTAAAGCTCAAAGTACAAGATGCAAAGTCTCATCATTGTTGTCCATGACACTTAAGTAGCCAACGGTGTGAGTGAGGCCTCATTTAGATTGTTCTTTGAGTGTGAGTCAAGATAGTGGCTTCCCTGCAGAATTCAGTTAATGTCAACTCTTCCTGGCCAAGTACTTCCCACTTACTATATTTAGGTGTGGATGGAGAAGGAACTAATGGAAGGTCCACATTAGCTCTCCATCTGAGTTTGAGGCATACTGTCCTTTTCAGCATTTCCAGTGGTAAAATTGACATTTTAGTCCTCATGTATCTGTGTCTTACACCCACTTCTTAAGTAGCTCAGCTCTCCCTGAAGAAAGATTTCAGTCACCACACAGGACTGGGTAAGTGAATACTCATGATGGCACAGGCACCTGCGGGGATAAATGGATGTGCATTTTCAAAGTCAGTAGAGACTTTTCCTAAGAGCGGAGATTACTGTCTAGTTATGTTTCTAGGCAAATGACCACATGACTGGCATCTATGAAGCTTTCAACAGGGACTCACACTGAATCTGTGAAACACAAAATAGGTAAGAAGACAGCCTAAAGTCTGCAATATAATTTTATTAATAAATCATATCTTACTTGCTATAGCTTCTAATTTTTATATTGGGTTGGGAACTAGACAAATTTGGAATTTCACTTTAGGAGATATGTGCCTCAACACTTCCACTTGTCAATGGAGAATAATAACACATCCCCCTGAGTGTTTCTGGAGAATTAAGTGGGGTGACACATTTGTCAGCAGCATGAAATAGGCACAATTAAATGCTCAAAAAATGACAGTCATTATTATTGTGATGCTCATTTTTAGTCTGTAAAAATAATTTTTATAATAATCATTCTAGAGTTTAATATCTCCATATTAATTAATTAAGTGGGAAATTATCAAATTCCATAAACATTAATCAGGACCTATTATTTGTAAGATAGGAGGAGACATTGCCACAGTTTAAAAAATAATCCAAACAGTGAGCACTGGGCCTGAAGTGAGATGGGATGGGGGAGTGACTGCTTTCTAGGTTTAAGTTTCCGGTGAAGTGTCAAGAATTTGCTGTAAGTAGGTAATGGTGATGGTTGTACAACATGATGAGTGTGCTGAATCCCAAATGGTTGAAATACTGAATTTTATGTTCTATGTGTCTTATCTCAAAATCAGAACAAAACAATGACCACCTGGATCACTAAGTTCCATGTTCTCAGGGAGCTTGTGATGGAAGATGAGAGACATCTGGCTGCCATATAAAGGGTCAGCTACAGGGGTGTGGGATAGTGGAAGAGAAATTGAACAGTACTATGCAGTGGCAGAAATAAAATGGCTTGAGGCAGGGAAGAACTTGCCAGAAACTAACAGGAGGTGAGAGAAGGCATGGAGACATGGTCTGGCTGGCCTCCTGCAAACTTCTCACCCAGTTCCATCTCTGAAGAGAGAGCTTGTATTGTTACGGGATATGAATAAGTCTTCCCAGCAAAGCAGGAGAGGACTTCTGTTTCCCCACCATCCAAAACCCCTTATATGAAGGACAATGGATCCCACCATGTGTACTGAAGGAGAAGGTTGTGGGGATGGCCTGCTTGGGTATAATTGTATATTTTGAAGTTTATGGAAAGTATAACATGAGCTTTTCTTCCTACTCTCATTGAATATTCCACAAACACTCACCACATAAACAACATGTCTTTTCTCAGCCCTTATTATCATTCCTAGAGCCACTTGCAGGCTTTCAGAAACCCATTATTATAATTATAATCAAGAATCTTAGGACACAGCCATTTGTGCCAAAAATACATTTACACGCAGAATTGTTTGCAGAGGAATGAAAGTGAGAGAAGCTGGTTTATCACTCTGCAATCTATGGGTAGAAATTCCTGCACCATTTAATTTTTCCCATCCATTTAATTTTGTAGTTTGAATTTCTTGTTGGCAAATTCCTAACTAATATTTGTGTTTGTTGCTTCTTTATTTAAAAAAATATTACCCCTTGTCTTAATTTTTGGAAGCCAAAAGAATGTGTGTGTTATCTCCATTATATTAGTTCTTCTATTGGGAACAGCTATGAACCAAAAGAACATAGGCCAACACTTAACGGTATCGATGGGGTCTCCCCTAACCCCTGTCTTCTTAAAAACAGTTGCTCACTCCTTTGTTTCTTTTCTATTAGAAAAAGGCTTTTCTTCCATAATTGCAGATAAATGAATGCCTCAGTTTACATTTATTTGGTTTTGCCTAGATTTCTGTAGCCTATGGAGCTGAATCAGACACCGATCTAGTCTTCAAGAACATGTTGATTATGAAACAAACCAAGGATAAATATTTGTCATGGACAGCAATATTTAATGAAAGCTTAAAGAGATGAAAAAATATAAAGAAAAATAAAAAATAAAGTCACAAGTCACAGTGAAGAAAGGAGAAGGGAAATATTAGATTTGATGGAAATGAGGAAGGGAAGAACAACATCAACAACAAAAATTGTGCTTCAAAATAACTCTTTGGAGAAGTGGCATTCATGCTTTGATCTAAGAGCAGATCTTGACCTCCTTTTCTACACAGTAGATACAGTTGACTTAGATAATGACTCAATGGCTCAGTTTTGCCATCTTCCAAGTAGGAATAAAACCATTTCTTCTCATGATTCAGCACACAAACACTAAACATGCTGTGAATGGCAGATTTCAGCATGACATGGAAAGCAACGGGAGCATCATAGCATCAGGTTACAGAACACGGACCCAGTCCATCCTCCTGTTCCTCCTTCTCACCTTGATTCCCCCTCTCTCTGTCTCTCTCCCTCCCTCCCTCCCTCCCTCCTCCCTTCTTTCTTCCTTCTCCTTTTCCCTCTTCCTTCTTTCTCTCCCCTGGGGCATGTCTTGCATTCAAAGATTTATTCCAGATAAAATAGTGTTTCTCCTTCTCCAGAATCTTTGTGTATAAAATTTTCTCAAGTGAAACATTACACATCACATGTCATAAATGTTAGTTGCCACTGCTGTTGTTATTATTCATTAATCTGTTTTATGAAGTGTGGCATATATATATATATATATATATATATATATATATATATATGAAACTGCTGAATCAAGACTTCAGAAGAAGCCTGAATTTCTCCCTTTGTTCATTCCTTTCCTCCAATTCCTGTTAGTCATTCTGAGCCTGTGGCCTATAGGATCCATACATTAAGGTTAGTTAAATTTGATTAGAGAGGTGTAAGCTGCATTTGGATTCAGTACAACTGCGGCTGATTCCCATTTGACATCATACTTTTATCTTGGAGATTCTGGTTACTCACTTTCAAAGAGGGGTGGAAATGCTGACCCTCTGTGCTGTCCTGAAGATTAGTCATAAATGTCCTTCAAGTGTCGACTGGTGCCACTCCTGAGCTTACAAACTCATTACAATTGAAAGAAAAATCAAGTCTTCAGAGAGATTTATTATAATGATACCAAAAGATAATATGCAGGCAATTTAGTTGTTAAAGTACAAGTGCTATGAAATAAGTGCACAGGGATCAACAATGGAGAAAGCATATAGCCAACATGTCTGACAGATTATAGAAGGGATGGTTGAGAGGATGGGCATGTTCTTAGAAAACAGCTTGTACAAGGTCCATTGATCTGCACGTGAACATTTCTCTTCCCTTTTGGACATTCTAAATTCTTCATAGGGACCATTGTTACACTGTTTGACACATTCTATCTTATTATTGCAAGTTGAACTAATGTATTGCCAATGGATCTTCTTACACACTCTTCCAAAATCAGTAATCCTAGTAAGGCATCAGGAATAAAAATCAGTTTCACCCAATGCATCTGGTTCAAATACAGTGGTCACTTATATATAAGTTATCAGGCTGCTTAGATAAGAGACACAGGCATAAATTAGGAATTAAAGACATCCACTTAATACATAGGCTTTTCATGAGGGCAAAATTACTGGAACCTACAAAAATGCACTTAGTCGATACCCAACAAATGTTAACTGATCCATTACTTTAAGAATATTTTCATTTCTAATCATGTGTATATGTGCTCTGGTGAGTACCATGCCTACAGAGGGCAGAAGAGGGTACTAGACTCCCTGGACCTAGAGTTTCATGAGTTTTTAAGTCTCTTGAAATGGATGCTGGGAATCAAATTCTGTAACAGTGCTCTGAGCTCTTAACTGCTGAACCACTGGCACATGATTCTTTACTTTTAATCTATAGCTTATATTCATTATTTTACCTGTCTAAATTTATTCAACAATTTTAAATGAGAATTAAGCAGACATTTGTACCTGACTTCCATGGCAGCAGCACCCAGTAGGTCAAAAGATGTACTGAGGTGAGTTGAATGAGGAGTATTGGAGCTCTCTGGGTCTATGGCATTGGTTGTGGGCAAGTATGGGGTAGTCTCTGTGGGAAAACACAAATGCAAGCCATCCCTGGCTTTTATTAGTCTGTCATCCACGTCTTTCCTCTTAAAACACTTTGCAATCAAAAGATTTTGGAGTGGACTATTTTCAGCCCTCAGCCTTCACCCTAAGCGGCACTAAGAGGAAAAGCTGATTAGGGAAACTCTGTGTTGTACACATAAGTCAGAATCACCAATGTTCATCCCCGGCAGGATTACACCATTAATTTCTCACCAGAAACATCACAACCGTGTTTTCAATGACCCAGTGTCACTCTTTTAAGGAATCATTATGGCAAAGATCCTGGAGTCTATGACTCCATTTAGCCAACTTAAACCTTCTTTCAAGGGTTAGTTCAAAATTTCTCCTTGGCTAAACTGCAGTCTTAAAGTTACCTCTCCTCTGGAAAAGCTCTGGTCACCTCAGTGCTATCGAGACAGAGCCTCTGGGTGCCACTTGCTGCCTCTTTCACTATGAGAATTTGCATTCTGCTGAATGTCTCCCCTTATAAATAAAAGACAATTGGATCTGGAGGCAAACCGCCCATCATTACCTCATCACACAGAATCTCCATTTCATCGTCAGAAAAAAATCATGGGCAAAATAAGGAGCCCTATCTTTTAAGGTTGCTTTCATGATTGTAATGATGGATGCAGTGTTTTCAAGGAGGCTGTTGACTGCTTTGTGAATTTGCCAGTATTGTTCCTTCCTTGTGGATAGGGCTGGTCATCTCAAATTATATTGTTAGATTCCTGTAGTCAGGGCTCAACTCTTCTGCCACCTGTTTTGTATGTAACCTTGAGGAATTTCCATTTTTGAGGTTTTTTTTCTTTCTGTTTTTCTATCTGTATAGTTATAATTTGAACCTGATAGTCATTTAGAAAGTTTAGTGAATAAGAATTCAAGTATTTGTAGGCATCACTTCCAGGGGTTCTGATTTAGGAGCAGTGGGATATACTCTGGAATCTGCCTACTTTGTACGCACCCTGGGAGATGTTAACATATGTTGTCTCTGAACGGGTCTTGAGTGACAGTCTGTATGTTGTGTCTGTTGCCGCAGTACAGCTTGGTTGCAGGGTAAATATGAACTAGTTTAAGACTGGTCCCTCAAAGCCTTCTGCTCAGAAAAAGAGCATGCAAAGTTCCTTGGGACCCAGCTGTACATTAATGCCTCATCAAATAGGTCAATATCAAGGTTGGGACTCCCTTCAGCCATCCGTGAAGAGTCTGTCACGTTCCCAACTCATGGTCACCTCAGCAGGCATGTTAGACTTCTGGAGTCAGTGGACTTCAAGACCAATGCCTGTGGTCTCACTTCTTTGAGTCTGACTTCTGGGACTACCAGATAATGTTTTGCTTCCCTGGAGAATCATGAGAATGAAAGATGTTCACTTGCTACTAATGATGCTGTCCCAGTAGGTCTGGGTGATGTTTGCGTGTGTTCTCTCGCCTATGTGTGTATACTTATAGTTACCTCCAACTTGGCATGATGAATAAATCACATGACACTCTAGGGCATAGAAATTGATTTTTTATTTTGCTGCTAACCACAGTGCATTAACCCTGGGACCTGGTTTAGACATGTACATCATATAATTTCTCTCATCACCTAATTTAGATAGAGGTATAATGACTAAAATCAAGGTATTGATAGAACCAAGCTTATTATGAAAGCTCGGGGGATGGATAATTCTTTTTCTTTTAAAGTGTGTGTGCACAAATGTGTGCAGGTGCATGTATGTCAGGGAAGGTCAGAGCACAACCTTGCCTGTGGTTCCTTAGGCTCCATTCATCTATTCCCCACATCCCTATTGTTTTTGTTAAGGCAGTCATCAGGTTTTTGTTTGTTTGTTTTAATACCTGGCCTGGAGATTACCCAGTAGTGTAGGCTGTCTGCTTTGGGAATTACAGGGATCCATTTGTCTCTATCTTTCCAGTATTTTTAGAATTACAAGTGTATGCCACCATACCTGGTTCCAGAAAGAAAAATAAATAAACAGAAGAAGGAAATCCATGGCTTCTGGAGATAAAACTCAGGCCTTCATGCTTGCAAGGCAATTTCCAACAAGACCACCTACCCAGCCATGGTTCCTGAGTGTCTACAGGCTACCTGGAACCTTAGATATATGGACATATCCTCCACTGTCAAAGCCTACCTGCTTCCCTATCCTTAACTCTCTGACCCTTCTGCCTCCCTCTCATATGACTTATTTTATAGTCTGGAATAATTGCCCCATCCCAAGACTTAACCATACCTGAGTGGCCTTTCTGTACTACATAGGGTAACTTATTCACAGGTTCTAAGGGACCATTATTGAATCAAGTACTAATAAGCAATTGCCATGTGCCAAATAACCCAAACCATATCAGTCAGTATGACAGACCTGGTCGGATATTTCTTTGAGACTTATTTAGGGAAAGAGAGAAAACAATCTTGTCATGAAAGTCAGTGAGGGAGGGAAATGAAAGGGAAACTGAAGGAGATACTTAATAATTCCACACTGGTGTAGGTGTCTCCCAGGGCTCACCCCTTAGCCATGCCCCCAGAGGATTCAGGGTTGTCACTCTATCCCTGAGTCACACCCCAGACTTGCTTTCTCCCACCCACAGTGCAAGAAGAAAGTTCTGGGCACACTGGATTTGGTGCAAGTGCTGGCAGGCTTAGGTCAGGTCCTGCCAAGTCTCAGGAGAATTAACCTGAGCTGCTGCAGCCCACTGCTGTGTATGGAGAGATGCTGGTTAATGTATTTGCCAGTCTGCCATGAGAATTCATGTCAGTCTTCCACACTAGGCATACAATTCTCCTGTAGCTACGTACTAACTGGAGTTGACTTCATTTTGAGGTGTGTAGCTAAGCGGACTCTGTCCACTCCAGTCTGCAGCTAAGGCCGAGCAAAATGGAGCAATCAGACAGCATCTGAAAATGCACACAGAAATACAAAGGATCCTCATCATCCCATCCAAGTGTGATTATCTAGCTCTCTAATTCCCTCCTCCTCATGACTTCCCATTAGCCATTGTGAAATCTTAGCTTCTGGCCACAATGTTCAGGTCCCCCATTACCTGACACCTGCCTCCCTGCTGCATAGACTTTCAAAGATAATGTTCTAATCATGCATTAGTGGCTTACTGCACCCTAAAAGGGCATGTTCTCTCGTGTATGATGTCTGTCGATTCTCCTTTTTTCTTCTCAGATTTTACTATGCCTATCTATAAATCTTCTGCTCTTATCTCCTTAATATATTTTTGTACATTATTTTAAACCTAAATCAGAAGCTACTGCTTTCCAGAACCCTTCCCTGGCATACAGACATTTGGCATGTCTTTACAATCTCTGCCAACCTAAATGTACTTCTGCCACAAGGACACACAGATTGATAACTTGCCTGCTTGAAAGCCTGATTCCCTTACTTCACTCCAAGCAACTTGAAAGAAGGGGCGTATATGTCATTCATCTTATCAATGCTCCTTGGAGACCTACCATGTCTGGAAGTCTGGGTCCTATATCAGCTACTTTTTAAATTGCCATAACAAAATTACTTTGACATAAAGCTCCTTAGTGGAGCAATGTTTTATTTTGGCTAATAGTTCCATGAGTCAGTCAGTCCATCATAGCGAGGAAGGCAGGGTTGCAGGGCTCGGAGGGAGTTGGCCACATTGTTTCATCAGGCAGAAAGGGGGATAGGAGAGAGAGACAGAGACAGAGAGACAGAGAGACAGACAGAGACAGGGTGACAGAGACAGTGAGAGACAGAGACAGAGAGAGGAGTGCTCAACTTGCTTTTCCTTTTCGTATATTCTGAGACCCCAGCCCATGCCACCTACATTTAAAGTGAATCTTCTCTCAACAGCAAGCCTAATCCAGAAGCTCTCACAGACATACCTAGAGACTTGTTTCTAAGGTGATTATAAATCTTGTCAAGTTGATAATATAAGGAATCACATTTCTGAAAAAAGTAGTCATTCTGTGAAGACTGATGCACTGTCCCCAAAGTTGCACAATTCAGATGTTCTGGATACACAGTGGATTCAGCTCTGACTTGCTCAGTGAACTGAATATGTGACTGGAACTGTCACTGGTCAGCTTCATATGCATTAAAAGAAAGCACATGTCTGTTTGAAGATGATAGTGGCACAGAGTCATCAATGCAATGTGCCAATGGCTGGGAGTGCACTTGCAAACAGTGAGCACCTTTCCTGTGTAACAATGAGCACCTTGCCTGCGTTGTTCTGCACCAGTTCCCAGGCAAACTCTCTTTGGAGAGGTGAGCTTGTCTCTGCTGACACCATTACTGCAGACAAATAGGTACATAAAACAGTCATGCTGGTTTCTGTTTCATTAGGAACTCAAGGGGAAGGTAGGAAGTAAAAAAAAAAAAAAAAAAAAAAAAAAAAAAAAAAAAAAAAAAGACCCAATGCTGTTTGCCACTCAAAGATAACATCAAGAGAAGATGGAATTTTAATCTTTTGAGTTAGTGAGAGGTTATTAAAGTAGTGGAAGGTAAACATCAGGCTGGATGTCATGGAGATATACTGTTTTCTGACTTGGAGTGACAGCCAAGAAACATTTTACTCGAGTCCCTCTGAACTGGGATATGCCACCAGCAGCAGAGAGCGATGGGAAATGACTTTTGCTTCTGGCTTCGGGAAGGTTTCAAACAGATTTATTCATTTATTTAGTCATTCATTAAATATTCATTATCACCTGGGTAACCAGTGCTGCATTAGGTGGGCAAGGAATTTAAAGATGACTAAGATCAAATCTCAGATCTCAATCAATTTGCAGTTCAGTATAGAAGCCGAGTAGATATACTGTTATTAACTTAGAAACTTGCAAGAGCTAGGTAATTCCAAACACTTGCTGAACACTCAATCTGTGTCATGTGGTACATTATAAAGCTTTTGGGGGCATTAATTCTTCTTGTCTTCACAAGAATTCTGTGAGGTTGGTGCAAGTTCATTTCCAGTTTTCAGCTGAGCAAATCTAAGTACAGAGAGAATACATAGCTTTCTGAAGATCTCATAGGTTCATGAGAGCAGAGGGATGGTTTGTAGCCCAGTATCTGTCCCAGGACTCTGTGCCCCTCATCTTTCCTGACATCTTGGGGGAATAGTGATTCATGTAGATTTCTCTGGGATTCATTGACTGGATGTTTGGAGACAGCTTCTCAAAGATGGAGATCAGAAGTTCAGGTTTTGAAGATTAAACAGGGTCAGTAGGTAGACAAGGTACATGGGTAACTGTGAGTACAGCTCAAGTCAGAGAGGTGGGTGTGTATTCACAAGTAACTGATAAGGGTGACTGCAAGAGCAATCTCATACACTGTCGTAACAAAGTAGATAACATTGGTCACACAACCAGCCTTTCTGAACTATTTCCTGAAAAAAATAGGAAAGAAACCCATCGGTAATAAACAGAAGGAACAGGTGAGTAGAGGGTAAGAGACAATTCCTCTGTGGTGTTACTCATCTCTCTCAGTCAAGGCTGTTGGATGATTGAGAGAGATGGAGAGAACATGAGGCTAGGAAGTTTGGCTGACTGAGCAGACTGAAGCAGGTACTTAGGCCCATGCCAAGAACTATGTGGTGTGTGTGTGTGTGTGTGTGTGTGTGTGTGTGTGTGTGTGTGTGTGTGTGTGTGTGTGTGTGTTGGGGGGTGTTATAGAAGGAATGCAGATTTAGAGAGGATTTGAAGACACAAGAAGGAAGACAGGTGGTAGTGAAGGGCTTAACAATTGCTGTGATAACTTCTCTGTACTGTCTCCCTTCACTGCAATTTCTTCAAGGGAATAGAGCCAATGATCAAGGGCTACCAGCCTCTGATAGCCAGAACAAATATGGGATCCTTTCTGAGAAAGACTTATGCTATCCAAAGAACAGAAAGTTCACTAACTTTGCTTGGAGGAAGATTTGGGATCAGCAGAAGAACGTTCTTGTCTGGTGCAGCAATAAGGAAAATGTGGGGGAAGGAATGTGAAGAAGTAATAACTTCCTAAGACTGACTAAGGATTTTGACTGCAGGTCTTTGGTGATTTGTGGGAACATGGATTTTAAGTGATGTGGTAGGAGCTGCCTTCTGTCTTTTGAAAATCATTGGTTACTTATTTCTGGTAAAATGCTATTTCCTCTTTGGCCAGATTTCCCCCTTCTGGGATGTTGCTCATATGTTCTGTGACCTCAGAAATGTCTAGGTCTTCTCTGAGTCTCAGTTCCTACATCTGTAAGATGAAGGGGTTAAACATGCAGCAAGAGTTGTGGAGTATAGGATTATATTCAACAGCTCAGAGTATGGTGGACACTTCAGTTAACCTCAGAATCCTCCAGCTTTGTAAACTAAAATGTCAACCACAGTGCAGATATCATTCCAACTGTATTTCCTTTACCTGGAATAGATACTCCAAAATCAAACAAACAAACAAACCCCCAACAAAACCCTAAAAGAAACAACCCCCTTCCCTTCTAATATTATTGGATTTGGGGAAGAGATGTTACATAGAAATAGTAGAAGAAAGTTCCAGAAAGGTATATTGATACTAGGTATTTTAGGAAGGTCTTGAATGCCAGTTGGCATGTCAACAACTTTGGTATTTCAAGCAGGGCCACTCTTCAACATACTCAAAGCAACATAACAGATGACAGCATAGTGGCTTCATTTTAATCGGCCAGGGCATAAGAGGCCATGTTCCTATTACAGAGAGATCTATAAGGAATCAGACCCATTAATGGCTCCCATTAAATTCAGGGCATGTGGGGAAAATTGTAGTTTGATTTAGTTTAGCAACACGAAGATATTGGCAAGATAATCACATAAAAGCGATGCCTTTTATGGCTGGGCTATTTGATTTTATGTCAGCGGGTTTCAAATCCCTACATTTTTATGATGGTATATAGGTTACCCCATCTAATGTATGCATTATCCAGAGTAAAGGTTAAATAGATTGTTTTAGTATTCAGGATTCAAACCTGATAATATGGATATTATAAAAAAAATTTTCATCCTCAATTATCTCTTGCCTGCAGTGTGACTTTCTTCTACATCATCCTCTTTCTGAGGAGTCTGATAAGCCAGTGGAACACAAAGGGAAGGAAAATGGGCATGTGCCCAGAGTTCAAATCTGGTGGGGCAACTGAGGTTAGTATATTTTCCCTTGACACGAGTTCCTCGTCTATGAAGCAGAGACTGTAGGATCTGCCCCATAGCCCTTCTGCCAGAATGTATATGATGTGTATAATACATAGTTGGGGCAAAAATAAATAAATAAATCATGGATGAAGTCACTCTCACCCACTGCCTGTCAGATGAATGAGGGAATGAAAAGGAAAAGCCCATCATCTTGAATTAAATTTTTATTTTAGCAAAGAAAAGAAGAAAGAAAGAAAGAAAGACCATTGTTTCTTCCTCAGCATATAGTTCTAAAAGCCGTGGAGATGGTCTGTCCTGTATCAGGAGATAAGAGCTGGCCAAGCCATGTGACCTTCCAGGGACAGCTAGAAATGAAATTCTTGGCGACAGGGACTGAGGCATTGGAGTTATTTAACAGACATTGTTTTGGAGTTGAAAGGAGCGAGGCCCATAGTTATTTGCCTTCAATATCCCTCCAAGTCCTTGGGTACATTTAAAGCCTTAATTCATCTTCCATTTATGCCTCTTCCCTTCCCTGATAAGTTTTTCAGGAGACTTTGAAAGAAAGACTAATATTATCCAGGCCGAATGTAATTGGCAGCCCCCTCCCCTGTGACGCTGTTGCAAATCACTCAGTTCAGAAACCCTGGTTTCTATCAAGGGCTGAATCTCCAGTGATTATTTGCTGGGCTCCATGAAGAGAATTCTAGCTGTCTCTTTAAATCTGTCCCTCTGACTATCAGCGTGGCCCTATTTAAAAATTCCAGACAATTTCAAGACTTAATAATGATGAATACGATTAAGATTAGGGTTTAATAAGAGCATTAAGAAAAGAGTTTTCATTCCAGATGGAGGTGGGTTGCTGTGAAAATTGAATTGGCACCAGGCCTCCCAGGCCAGGCTGACCACAGTAGTTCCTCATCTCTCTCAGCAGGTTAGCTCTCTCCAGACAGTGTCCTAGGATGGAGCTCAGCATCCCTTCCCATGCACCATCTACAAGTACCCCCACTCTGCAGGGATGTACCTTTCCCAAGTCACCTTCCCACTGGTTGAGAGAGCACAGGGCCCCTGCCACTCCTGCCATGAAAACCTCTGTCATATTAATCCGGGAGATTTTCTTATATTCTGTAAAGGGAAACATAGAAACCAAAGCTCCCCCCCAAAGCACACTCACTCCTTACTACAAGGATCCAGCGATACATAAGTAAACCTTTAGATTTTTGTTACACTGATTTCAAACTTGAACGTGGAGAATGTGTTCTATATTTGACCACATGGCAGAAGTGAGAATAATTGAAGAGGCACACCTTGTACTCAAGAGACAGGGTTCAAGACCAGATACTCTCCCATAAGAAGCATATCTACACTCTCCTCTGCATGGTTTAGTGGCCCACACAGTCTCATGAAAGCTATTCAGATTTCCTCTCAGAGCTGGAAAGCAGCACTAGGCAATTTCTAATCACAGCATGGCTGTGTTCCAGAGAAACTATAGTTATGGACTCTGAAATTTAAATTTCATGTGTCACAAAATATTATTCTCTTGATTTTTCCAATCATTCAACAACTAAAACTCTTCTTAGTTGGCTTCATTTGGGCCCTGCAGGCCATAGTTTGTGGATCCACAGCCTAGACACTTTTAACACGATCCATTCAGTGTCCTGGAATTCGGACAGCCAGATTAGAAATGATCTATTCCAAAGGTCTAAGGAATGATTGGGACCATGCCATGCATAAATTTTGGATCCTGGGGGAGAGGAGATGGCTCAGTCTGCATAAGACTAAGAACCTAAATTCAAGCCTAGACCCCCATTTTAAAGTGTTAGGTGTGCTGGTACATTTGTAATCCCAGAACTAGGGAAACAGGCATATCCTTAGGGCTTGTTAGGCAGTCATTTTAGCCTAAACTGTGAGTCCCAGGTCCCAATGAGAGACTCTCAAAAACAAGCTGGATAGCTCCTGAGAAACAGCAAATGTGCATATCTGCCCGGGTACACCCATGCACACACACACACACACACACACACACACACACACACACACACACACAAAACTTGAGTTTTATCTTTAGCCAATTTGCTGTCTGAATTTCCTTTTCTCATACCTAAGTGCACTCTGGCCCTTTGAGCTGCTCTTGATCCTCTGAGTATTCTTTCTAGATGACACTGGACATTGGTGCTTACCTTTTTCTTCTTTTTTGCTACCTTCCCAATTTTAGCCTACTCCTTGCTAAACATACTGTTGCTCATGGATCCTCCTGTCTCCTAATCTATAACTCCCTTTGTATTGTAGGCTGCCCCCAAGTTATTATGTTTCAGGAATCCCCATATTCAGAAGCTACCTGTGAACACAACTAACTGCCACTTCTCCTGAGCATAAATTTCCCATTGATCTCTGGACACTGTATTCTAGATTTATCCTAGACTCTTCTCCCCTCTGCACCTTTTTTAAAGTATATTCTTCTGTCTGAAACATGTTCTCCTTCTTCCCTGTTCATCAAATCGTTCCCCCTATAAACATTCCCTAAACAATGTTCATCTTCCTCAGTCTCCCTGGCATGTTATCTTTCTTTGTGTGTGCTGGAGCTTCTGCCATGGGACCATAACATTTGCTTCCATTCACCAACTGTTACTGGGTGGTGCCCATCATTCTGCTGAGCATTACAGGAGAAGCTAGGTCTCTCGACAATGCCAGATATGTATCCGCTGCTCAGTAGGGTCCTGGAATTGACCAATATTTGAATCTTCACCTTAAGAACAGCCTTATTCTTCTAGCAGAGAGATCAGTGGTCCTGCTTTATGATGTGTTAACATCTTCTCCCTTTCCTTACCCATGATCCTAAGGGAAGATTGGGTCCATAGAAAGCACCAAAATACCTATTGAATTATGTATATTATATATGTATTCTCATTGGGTTTAGGAAAAGCCTCATGATCTGCCCTTGAGTCCTTCTCCACCCTTGTCTTCTAGTCTTGTCATCTCTCACCATTTCGGCAAACCTGCATTTCTCACTCTATCCACTCAAGATGCCATTCTTAGTCCTGGAGGACTACATATTCTGTTCCCTTGCCTTTACCCTCTTCCTCTAACTGGTGTGTTTTCAAACATAAGTGCCCATGCACAGGCTCATGTGTTGAACACTTGGTTCTCAGCAGGTGACACTATTTGGGGAAGTTCTGGAAATTTCAGAAGGTAAGTCCTAGCTGGAGGAGGCATGTCCCTGGGGGTGTTGCTTTGGTTCCACCTAGTTTCACCTGGCTCCAATCAATCTCTCTCTCTCTCTCTCTCTCTCTCTCTCTCTCTCTCTCTCTCTCTCTCTCTCTCTCTCCTCTCCTCTCCTCTTCCTCCATCTCCCTCACTCTGTCTCCTTGTCTTCTGTGAGTTGAGTACCCTCAGCTTCATGTTCCCTGTACTATGATGCCTTGTCTCATCTAGAGGCAAAGGGGCAGGTAGGCCATGATGAACTGGAACCTCTGAACCATTAGCTTAGATAAATCTTTCTTCCTTTTAAGCTGTTTTGTCAGGTACGAAGTCACAGCAATGCAAAGCCAGCTAACACACCTGCTTAATCCCCACTCATCCTGAGGGCATCAATTTAAGAGTCTAATTTGTTTGTGAAGCCCTTTCTGTCCCCAGGCTCCAAGTCTCCTGTAGGTTCTGTTTTGAACTCCTCCCTCCTCCTCACAGCAGAAACAAGTACCCTGAAGGCAGAGGCCTGCCTGCTTGTTCATTCTTGTATCCTTAATGCCTAGCATGGGGCCTGGCACTTTTATGGTTAAGGCTTAATAAATTGATTTTTAAAGCACTGCATAAATTTGGAATTCAGGAATAATAGGATGGATAGTTTTTCTCTGAAAAGTTCCATGTGGGGCCAGATGCAAGTGTTTTAAGTATAGAAACTATTAATGTGGTGGCTGTTGGTGACACATTTTAAAACTTGGTAGGATAAATTAGGGATTGGCAGGAGAGAAGAGCTGTGAAGCGGATGGTTAACCAGGGGTAAAGACTTGTGCCAATCATCCCCTGAAGAGATGGGGGAATCTGACAGACTGTGTGGAGATCAAGCTTGGCTTCAGGATTCATTTGTGGGAAAGTAGATGAGTTAAAGGATGGATCTGGCATGGCTCCAGCTCGACAAATCACCCTAATCTGTTCTGGAGTCACCATGTCCAAGGGGTGGGAAGACATGGAATGTGCAATGTCACTGAGCAAGGGTACCTTCTTCTTTAACTGGGGATAGGCTCACATTAAAAAAAATCACAAGAACTTTTTATATCTTAAGAATCCCAATGATTGCTTATTTCCAAGATAGCAATGGGTTCATTAGGCAGAGGTCAAAAAGGACTTTTTTCCCCCATGGAGCCAATTTGCAGATGAACTTCTGTACAGAGGAAGCAAAGTTGGATTTTTCTTGGGGAGTTGAGGGGAGATGTTACTTGAGTGATCTCAAGCTGTGGAACTCATGATAAAAATTGGGAAGGGATTCATTTTCCATGTCATGGTTACTGCCTTCTCATTGCTTTCCTGTGCTGTATTGGGAATTTCATATGCATTGTTATCTTCAAAGCCCTTTGAGAAAGGGACCCTCTAAACTTCTCTTTCCAGATGAGGTTGCTGAACCTCAGAAGCAGAAATGAATTTGTCAAGGTCACTCTGCTCATAGTGGTAGCTGTGATTTGAACTAAAGATCAATCCCAAGAGTCATGGCCAGCTTTCTCCTTACAGTACTGAAGCTGTGTGGTGGACAGATTATCTTTTGGTTCAGTCTGATAGGTCTCTAGGGTGAGAGCAGAATCTTAAGGATAATGGTTCATGTGCTTGGCTACTAAGGAGGAGTGGAGATGAAGAACCCCTGAGACTTAAGAGAACATAGAAGGAGGTGCTGTGGTGGTTGGGTAATTGACCGAGAAAGGGAGATAAAATGTCATGTGGCCCAGACAGTGGCAAGGCTCAGGACCCAGAACTTGTCAAACCCTGTGATGCAAGGAAATGAGACTCTTACTATCGACTCTAGATGTATCATCATCGCCCATTTAGGGCTTAGGTTACCATTGTAGCTTCAGGATGTGTTCTCCAGAGTCTTGTCCCAGTTTGCTTTGACACACCACCAAGGGGATAAAGCAGCCTTGGCTTTGAAACCTTTCAACCCCCAACCCCAAATTCATTCTTTGGCTGTGCCTCACAAGAGTCCACATATCAGCAATCTTGAAATCCCTGGCAAACGATTGGCTTATCTTTCTGTAGCTCCAGAGTAGGATTTTTCCTGGGTTTCACTTGGTAGCTTTTGTGAAGAGCATGGAGGGGTGCTGCTAAGGCTGCTTAGAAATTCTCTCTCCAGTGATTAAACTGTATTTTTTTTCAAATCTGAAGATCATTTCTCTAGGTATTTTATTCACAGCCCCTTGTTTTTGGTGCTAAGGAACTGCTGAAGCCTAGAGATAAGGTAAGGTTGGCTTTGAGAGTCCCTTTCCCATTATAACTAGAGAATTCCTATACATTTATCCTAATATGATAGACCCTGCTCTTATACTTATTTTGATGCTGCTATTCAGTGACTCTGATGACTCCTTACCCTCCCAGATGTGAAGTCTCGGGCAAAAGGTTCATGTCTGACTCACCTTTGATTTTGTACATAGGCTGGCACATAACAGACACCTTAGCAATAACTGACATAAGAAAAACTATATACAAAAGTACAATAACTATATACATTATATACAAGTAATAAATACCTAAACAATGTCTAGTCCATTTGTATTTGACAAATTCAGAGAAAATAATTCCATTATCTATCCTATTTTGGTAAGTCCAAAATGTATCTAATTCACTTTCTATCCTAATTAATCTTCAACTATAACTAACTAATCTTCAACTCCCTCAGAGACCCAAGAAGGAAAATAATATTACCTAGTAAAAAATAAAAACAGGAAGTGCATGCAAGCAGCTTCCAAAACAATTGTGAGTTCACAGAAACAGCCAACTGCGTGGACAGTTACCTGAGGTTTCTCCACAGTGTTGGGGCATCATCTGCAGCCTATAGGCTTAGCGTATCTGACAGACTCATTTGTGAAGTAGGATGTACACAAGGTCAATAGTTTGACCTCACATTGGGTGAGAGCAGTCCATGTACCAGAAACACCTGAATTCCACTAGTGTCCTGTCATGATTCAGGATTTTAAATTCTGGAAAGTGTTGATTTTTTTTTTTTAATTCAGCTGTCCATTCTTCTTGGCTGTGTATATGTGGCTTCACCTCAGCATCCTGTTCTTCTTCACATCCCTCTATTAAATGCCAGTCTACTATTGATTAAATCATGTAAAGGTCATTAAGTTAAGCTGCTCTTAAACCTTTTAAAGTTAGGCGAGCCTTCTTCCACAGAAATAGAGTGGGCAAATAGGACACAATAGGGTGCTTTGGTTAGAACTGAGGGGTGAGATCTATATATTGTTTCCTTCAATTACCACTCCATTTTCTCCCGCTCTTACTACCATTGTATAGCAGTCCCAAAGCAGCCCCAGGAAAGACTTCTCTTTTAAGATCTCAGATCTGGTCAGTCTCATTGTGAGGACTGAATTTTTGCCCTTTGGGCTAATGATTCTTAAACTTGGTTGTCTGTCCACGATGGGGAAAGGTACAGATTGCAAGGTACCAAGGCTAGAGATTCCCTGTCTGAAGGGTTTGAGTCTGAGCCTAAATATGTCCAATAGTCTCAACAGGAAATGGATACGTTGATTTTTTCCCCCCTTTTAATCAGGTCATTGTGTACAGATACCTTAAAACTTTGACCTTACCTCATGCTAAGCATGAAAATTAGTTCCAGGTAGAAAGTGGGTTAGATTATGTTAGAAAACAAAAGTTCTTAGCAGGTAACTCAACAGTAAAGATAGGCTTTGGGTGTCTATGCATACATTCCATAAGAGAAGTACTTTCTCCAAAGATGGCCCCATTTTCCTCTTGCAGCCCATTCTGTTTTGAAATTTCTCTGATGATTAGAAAGCTCTCATTGGTCTTAAAGTTGTGTTAGTTATAAGCTTTTAGTGTCCTCTGTGGCACTTTGAAATTCACACATTCTCAAACTATTACCTGGTTGGTTGAATATTGACCATCCATTTAAATAAGAAAGAGGAGAGGAAAGGGTAGGATTTCATTTGCTCTCATTTTGTCCCTGCCCATCTAGGAAATGAGATGGGTTATCAGGCTTGGCAGTAGTTATGAAAACTCTACTCTCTCTACCAAACTCAGAGGGAGTCATGTACAGTGACTGTTTGTCAGCTCCATGAGTTTCTCAAGAACTTTAGATTCCTGTGACTGCTTAATTTCCTTTGAGGGACAGAGAAAATGCTTCAGAGGGAAAGGGTCCAGAAAGAAAGAGATTGCATCCCAAAGAACCACTCCTTTAGGTCTCAGCTCCTTCTTCTTTTCTTCCTCTTCCTCTTTCTCCCTCCCTCCCTCCCTCCCTCCCTCCCTCCCTCCCTTCCTCCCTCCCTCCCTCCCTCTCTCTCTCTCTCTCTCTCTCTCTCTCTCTCTCTCTCTCTCTCTGTAGTATATAGGTCCATGTAACTGAATGTATGGGGATCCCCAAAATTTGAGAATAGTAAAGTGCTTCTGAATATACAGTTACAAAAAATTAATTGAAAATAAGATGCATAATTATCCCAAAGTGTTTCTGATCAGTACGATCAAACCCCATCATAATATGTGAATTCATGAATTGGTCTTGATTTAGAACATGAATTTGTATTGCACACACCACTATTTTATGCAGTTTTAGGAAACATTAGCTAAAATAAATGACCTGGAACCAGACTCAAAACTAATGTATGTCATACATTGCACATTGCAATGTTTCTAGTGTAACCACAGATTATTTTGTTCTTATAAAACAATATTTTTTTCATCATCATTCTTCAACATGGAAGTAGGTATAACACGAATTGCTAAATGATCTTATTAATAAAAAAAAACCCAAAAACCAGAGCCAGATATTGGGGTGAAAGCTGAAAGATCAGAGAATAGAACAAATCACAGCCAACCTCACCTCACCAATTCCCCAGCCAATCCTGTTTCCTCAGACTGAAAGCCTCTGAGTCCTCACCCCTGAGGGTCTTAGTTGAACCACTGCTTAGTTCCTGTCTCCTCATGCCTTGTATACCTTTTTCTGCCCTGCTGTCACTTCCTGGGATTAAAGGCATGTGTGTAATGGTTAGTGGGATTAAAGATGTGTGCCATCACTGCCTGGCTCTGTTTCCAGTGTGGCCTTGAACTCACAGAGATTCAGATCTCTGCCTCTGGAGTGATAGGATTAAGAGTGTGTGTCACCACTGTCTGGCCTCTATGTCAAATCTAGTGACTGGCTCTGTTGTCTGATCACCAGATAAGTTTTTAGGATACACAATATATTGGGGTCCACAGTATATCATTACAAATGGGAAATTAGTATATTTGGGGATTGTATTGTGTTAGAATGTTTGATTTTAAAACCGTCTGTTTAAGTTACTGATCTAGATGTCATGAAAGCTATTAGATGAAAATATTCCTGGTATTATGACAGAATTTCTAACAGTTTCTAAAATGGCCTTAAACCTAACTCAGTCATTTTGTTTTATGTATTTATGTAAAATAACATCCTCAGGATTGACAATAGTAAAATCAAAATATTGACCCACTGAAAAAAAGAATTTAAGATACTCCACATCCTAGAGTATCAAATATTTAGCCATAATTGCATTCTTTCTATGAAAATAATATACATGTATTTTGTTAATAGGCAAATTTGCTTTTTTTTTTTTTTTTTTTTTAATTTTCGAGACAGGGTTTCTCTGTGTAGCTTTGCGCCTTTCCTGGGACTCACTTGGTAGCCCAGGCTGGCCTCGAACTCACAGAGATCCGCCTGTCTCTGCCTCCCAAGTGCTGGGATTAGCAAATTTGCTTTTTAAAAAATAAATGATAAAATTTATATGTTCAATAAAGAATTGTTTTAAAGTAATTTTCTTTATGATTTCTTTTAAATTAGTAAATGTTGGATTTGTACATCTATGCTATATGTATACATATTGAATGACAAGTGAAAACCATTTCCTGTCTGGAGGCCACAAGACGGCTCAGCAGGTGAAAGTGCTGGCTGGGCAAGTCTCATGACCTGAATTTGAGCCCAGAAACCCAGGTAGAAAGGCTGTGTAGGTCGGATGCCATGTATAACTCATGCACTACTCTCATGATATGGGAGGCAGATAACAGGAGCATAGGCCAGAAACTCAAGGGCCAGCTTTCTAGAGAGCAGCATTAACAACAAGAGGAACCCTACTTCAACAAAGTGGAAGGAGAGACTTGACTTCTGAAAGTTTTCCTCTGACTTCCATATGCACACCATGGAACACACACACACATACACACATACACACACACACACACACACACACACGCACGCACGCACGCACGCACGTGCACACACACACACTAATAATAGTAATAATAATAGTAATAAAATCATAAAATATTTAAAAATTCTCTAACCAAAAGGAGTAATGAGTACAAAATGTTTAAAATACCTTGATTTAGTCTACCTTGGGAGTTAATGTTCAAATTGAAGTTGGAAACTAAGTTCTAGTTTGAGTTCCACCACCATTTATCTGTGTGATTCTACCTTCACCCCCCTGGGTCTCTTTATACATCTGTAGACAGACAGTGATGTGCTAAGCAGACAGTGACCATCAGATACATAAGAGTGCTTAGGGGCTGAGGATGTGGCTCAGTAAGTAGTGTTTGTCTGTCATTCAGAACACCCTGAGTTGATCCCCTGTACCTCATAAAACAGGTGTATTGTATACCTTTACCCTTAGCACTTGGATTGTGGAGGCAAGAGGATCAGTAGCTCAGGTTATCCCCTGTTACACAGAGACTTCAAGAGCAGCCTGAAATACATGAGGCTATCTTAAAACACAAACAAAAGCAAGAATGCCTAACCGTGGTGTAATGTACAGTTGTGTGGTCAGCCTCCCATCCCAGCAGATTCAAAGGAGGAACTGATGGCAATTGCAGTGGCTGCCACTTATTGAACACTTTTCTTCCTGACACCGTGTTCTTATATTACATAGTTCAATTTATTCAGCTGTCCTATGAAGATCCTTGTCCTTATCTCATTGGTGAAAAATATTTTAAAGAACTAAATAACACGCCTACGATGATAAATGCCAACATTTTGTAGGATGCCGAGGCTTGTCTCTGGCTTCAATTTCTAAGTACCACCAGATGCATAGACGAAAGAAGAATCCTAGATGGAAGGAATGCTGTGGAGAAAGGGACAGTGGTCATCAGAAAACATGGAACACAGTGAAATGGTGGAAAATGATGCTGAATCAGAGGACTGATGAAGAAAGAGATGCTTGAGTGTTCCATGGAGAAGTACAGAAAATTCAAGTAGGTAATCAGTAACTACTGAGGGCTCTGAGTGTCACATGAACTGTGATAAGTCCTCAGTAAATAAGTGGCTAGATTAATGAATAATTGAATGGGCTAATTAACCCAAATTCACAGGGAAATAGCAGTTACAATGTAAAGGGAGGAAAGGAAGACAGAAAGAAGGCTCCAGTAATTCCCACCCCTTGTGTTTCCGTCTTTGTGTAATCTATATAAGGTAGAAATGGCTCCTACTACCTGTTTTCTCCATCTTCTCCCATAGTTGAATTTGAGTGTTAGCTGGTGTGTTAGTGACAGATTATGTAGTGGTTTCTCAACACCACCTGCCTTAGACTACTTATTTTTGCAGTAGTTATTTTTCATGTGTCTGCATCAGGAATTTTGGAGCAGACTGTGTTGGTGTTTTGGGCTCTGGGACCATGTCCATTGGAGTTGCAGTCATTTGAAGGTTGATTCTGCAGTCCTATCAATTCCCAGCTGGCTCACATAAAAGGTGAATGAAACCGGATTTCTGTTGTGTCAAATAAATGTGGATGTTGTATAAAATTTTCCCAAAATGAGCAATCCAAAAGACCAAGGCTGTTATGGTATTTCCTATGACTCACCCTAGAAACTACTTATTTTCACTTCTTTTATATTTTGTTGGTCTCAGGAAAACCCCAATTTAAAAGAAAGGACAATATAAGGGCTCATATAACCAGCAGTTAGAATTATTGGAAGCCATCTTGGAAGACAGTTTCCACACTTGAGCACAAACTTATCCAGAATAAAGACTGAAGCAGTGAATTGGGACTAGAAGGTGGAAGATATTTGAAGAACAAATAGAAAGAGCTAGACCCTTGATGCTCATGAACTCATAGCAAGGATCCAGACTGCCTAGGTGTATTAGAGAGAGAGAGAGAGAGAGAGAGAGAGAGAGAGAGAGAGAGAGAGAGAGAGAGAGAGAGAGAGAAATGTCCTTATTTCACTATTAAGTGACTGTTGCTTTAACTGTTACATCATGAACACAGACAGTGTATTCTTGGCTAGCCCTAAGAAATTTGTTACTATATCTTTCTATTTTCATCTCTATGAGATGGGGACATACAGATAGAGACACTATAAGCAATAACAAATGTATATTTTAGTGCCTGACACACAACTGAACTCATAGGAGCTTTATGTTTCATAGCTGTAAAAACAGTACAAGGTGAGTAAGCCAAGACAAGAACACAGATCTCTTCTCAAATCACAGTGTTCTATATAAGTCCTTTTATTTATTTTTTAGTGGTGTTGGGAATCAAACTGAAGGCCTTGTGCAGGATTAGGTATCTCTGAGATATAGCCACAGCCCTAAATACTGCTTATTCTTTTTTGGAGGGTGGAGTATAATGGGTTATGTATGAAAATAAGTCTATCATGGTAGGCATAATGTATAGTGGATTTTTCACAAGGAATGTGAGTCTGGGGCAATGGGGGCTTGCAAATGTTCCTGGAAGAGGAAATACAGGAATAAAACCAAAGACCTGAAGGATGCATTTACCCTACTAGGGAGGCCTTTTAACTAAGTCCAACCTTATAACCCTGGCATGCTCAGAGAACTTCTGATTGATATTGGTTTTTTAAATTATCTATCTGCCTTTTTTTCTATCATTTATTATATCTATCTATCTATCTATCTATCTATCTATCTATCTATCTATCTATATCTGTATACATCTATCTCTGTTTGTGCATTCATGGGGAGGTCAGAGGGTAACTTGGTGAAGATCCTCAGGAGCTCCGTGTTTTTGTAAAATGTGTGTATACAGTCACACATGTACCATTATGTGGTGATACTTTATTTGTGCTCTAACAAGTAAAGCTTGCCTGGGGATCAAAGGAAAAAGTCAGTCACTATATTAAACATAGAGGTCAGGCAGTGGTAGCACATGCCTTTAATCCTAGCATTTGGGAGACAGAGATTCATCCAGATTCTGTGAGTTCAAGGCCACACTGGGAACAGAGCCAGGTGTGGTGGCATACTCCTTTAATCCCAGCACTAGTTAACCATAGAGGTCTGGAGGTCTTTACAGACACACCAGAAGTGATAGAGTCGGTTTGGAAAGAGAAAGTGATGTAGCTGGGTGGAAGGAGGAAGTAAGGTGGCAGGGCACAGAAAGGTATATGGGCGTGAGTGTACAGGAAGTAGCTCTCACTTGGGCTGAGAAGTTCCTAGAGGTGAGACATGGCTGGCTCACTCTGCTCTTTCAGCTTTTACCTCAAAATCTGGCTCTGGGTTGTTTTGTTTTTGTTTTTGTTTTTGTTTTTGTTTTTAATGAGACCATTTAGCAATTCGTGTTACATCATTGCACATATATGGAGGTCTGATGACAATGTCTGAAGGTTCCTTCTCTCATATGGTCTTGTTTCTGAGACAGGTTTTCTCTTGATGTTTTTGTAGTTATGTTCTCCAGGCTAGCCTGCTTCCTGCTGGTTCTCTCATCTCTGCCTCCCGTCTTACTGGGGAGTGCTGGGATTACAACTGCACACCACCACACTGTGTTATTGAACTCACATCAAACAGGCTTCTTCAGCAAATGCTCTTATCCACGGACCCATCGCTATAGCCCCTACCTTGTTTGCTGAGTCAAAGTCTCCCATTGGCCTGGAGCTTAGCGAATAAGCGAGATCAGCTGTCTAGTGAGCCCCAGGCATTGGTCTGTTTCCACCTCCCCATCACTGGGATTACAGTCAGGACAACCACCCCTCAATTGCTTTTATTTTAATTTGGGTACTGGGGATTAAACTGAGGTCCAAATGCTGGCAAGGCAAGCTCTTTATGGACTGAATCTTCTCCCCAGACCTGCCATTGGCTCTTAATTATGCCTCCTGAATGTTTTCCAAGACAGTATGTGAATGAGGCACTAAAGCAGTGACTTGGGTATGACCTACTTTTACAACTTGGCACTTTGCCAGTACTTATAACCAACCCTGAAATCAGACGGTTCACCCTTGTTTGCACGATCAGGTGTAAATATACATTTTAATTATTTACATAATTAAGCCAGTGATTTGCTGCTGATCTGATATGTTTGACAATATTTCAGTGCCATCTGTTTCCTAATTGGACTTAATCTCCAAAAGATGTTTCCAAAATAGCCACCAAATAATAACACACAAAAAAAAATCAAGATACAAAGCAAATCCTCCTTTCCTGTGCACTGCATTTATGAATGCACAAGAACACACACACCGCAATCTTCCCTGTCACAGAGATTTTTAGATAGTCTGTGAGTAAGGCCTGGTGGCTTGTACCATAATAAAGATGTCTTAGTTACAGAGGAAAATTAATGTATGTTGGCCCCAGGAGCAAGATTCAAGTGCTGGCTTACTGTGTGACCTCATTCAGGTTAATTTCCCTCTCTGGGCATTAGGTATCATATACATACAGTCCTGGTCCCTATCTGTTACCTGAATGTCTTCATTGTGTCCTGTCTCTATTACATGAATGCTACTTCTGCCGGCCACCTTTTACTATTGATTGTGAGGTCCAGGCAATGGCTAACTTTAATGTGAGACCTTGGGTGACCCCTTTCCCTTCATTGGGCCTGAGGTTCATTATTTGCATGTAAGAAAAACTATAACATCCAACAGTGAACCTGGATCCTTGCCCTGACAGAGTAACCTTGTTGCACAAAATAAGATTTTGGTCCTGAAAGTGGCCTGTGAAATCAGACTTCCTGTGCTGGAATTTTTGCTTATGTCTTCCACAGCTCCAGGCCCTTAACAAAGTCTCCTAAACCCCCATTTCTTCATATGTAGAATGGAGGTCATCTTACTACCTTCCTCCTACATGTAAGTAAAAGAATGTCTGATCAGCCCCTAACACACAGCTCTTAAGCTTTTGCTTAAGGCTAATGGTCATTATTTCCAGGAGTTTGTAAGAACTTCATCTGAAAACCCGCTATGAAGAACCATGAAAAATAATAATAATAAATAATAATTATTTATTTCTCAAAGTAACTGACAGTCATACCTATTTTCCCTCAGACTTATAACCTTTTATCCCAGTCTCTAGGTGAAAAACAAAACAAAACAAAACAAACAAACAAACAAAATCCTTGATCTAGCTGACTCACAGAGAGTGACTTCAGGAACTTTGGCTTTTACTATAAACTGAGAGAGCCCCTGTGGACTAGCAAAGTGTCATTTCTGTGAGTAAAACGTGAGATAGAGCCAAGTTATCTAGTGTCAATAGTTCAAACAGAGAAAAGCAAAGTTCTGTTTCCTATGTCCCCATCTCCACACATGCTGCTTTCTCTTGAAATCACCAAAATACTTTAAATACTTACTATGTACAAAGCTCTGATCTAAGAGCAAAAACCAAGCAATGGGCAAGCTGATCAGTGTCTTTGTCTCCAACTCTATTGTGCACGTGTTAATGGGGGATACCCCCCTGAAACACGCACACATTTTGTGTTTACCATGATGTCCAGTAGGAGGCAAGGTCGTGGTAATGGGGCATGTTGGAGGTTGCATTTCCCACAGGGCAGTAGGGAAGGACTTCACGAACAAGTGTTGTTCCAGAAACTTGATTAGAGCAAGGGGATGCAAACGTGGTGTCAGGGACAGGGTGCTTTCTGGTGAAGCTACAGCAAAACCAAACTCCTTAACAATGGGTGCTTGCTCATCTGTCCCACAAATAGCTAGTTAAAGAATGGAAGGATTTATGCTTTTGGAGCACACATAAGCACCTGTGTGGTGGAAACATAGTAAAGGTGAAAACAGAAGCAGAGAGGCCAGGATGGAGAAGACTGTAGTGCATCTATGTGTAGGAGGTAGAGGCAGGGGTTTGGTGAATGTGATCCAACTCTGGATGTGACATGATGCTGCATGCAGTTGCAGGAAAGGAAAGGACTCCAGACTAACTGGGACAAATGCTCGTTCATTCCCCAAATGGAGAATGCTGGGTCAGAAGCAGAGTTGTTACTGTTTAGGAAGTTAGTGTCAGGCCTCATTTTGGAAACTAAGCATATGGCAAGTGTACTTCTCAGATACACAGTACCACAGGGATGGTGCTGAAGCCAAAATCCTTACTCTGATCTCTTTGGAGCAACTATGCTACCAGAATGAAGGTCTTCTACATAAGGCACCTGTCATTCATTGCTAAAGGAGAAGAGAAGGAACTAGAAGAGGAGAGTGAGCAAGAAGCAGCTGGCTCTATAGGAGCAAAATCCAGGAGCCCTCATTTCTGAGGGCTTCTTTTTCAGAGCCCCACATCCTGGGTGTAACAAAACAAAAGGATCTTGTTTCCTCACTGCTCTGTAGGCCAACAGTCCAGAGTCAAGGTAGTGGCAGGGTCATACTCCCTCTGAAGTCCTAGGTGAAGGGCAGGACCCTTCCTCGGTTCTTCTAGTTTCTGATAACTATTGCCTTTCTACGATATTCCTTGATGAATGGCAATGTGACTCCATCTTCTGTCCCTGTCTTCTCATAGCTATGTTCTCATGTTTACTCTCCAAATCCTTCTATTGTTATGAGTACACCCCTTATTGGTGTTATGGTTCATCAAAATCCACTATGACCTGAACCTGTCTCCATCTACAAAATTCCTGTTTTCAGAGAAGGCCACATTCAGTAGTACTAGGAGCTAGAACTTCACTCTGCATTTGGAAACACATAATTATACCTACAATGGGAAACCATGCAGTGTCTGCTGAACTCTGTGCTTTGTGTCTTCTGTTTGTGATCACTGTTGACAATCATATTTCAACTCTCCCTTCATTTCTCATTAAGGTAAAGTCAGCAAGTATGCATTTCTATATAGTTGCAATACAGGAATTAAGAAAGTATTGCTCTGAGTAGATTTCTGTGATCAGATACACTGAAGCAATACAATATAAAACATACACAATTAAAAATGCAGGACTTCTCAGAGCCTGTGTTATAGAGGTGAAAGGGAATCAGGGTTCTTCAAGAAAAGGAATGTGGCATATAGATTGTCTTTAGATCTTAGAACCCTAAGGAACATATCAGATTGAGATAAAGGGGAAACATGGGTGGATGAAGAGTAGGGCTTTGTGACAGAGTTAAAACACAGAGCAAAGAAGATGGCCTCATCCCCAGAAATAACATAAATAACCTTTAACTGTCTACCTCCTAGAGGATGCTCTTGAAAACAACACATAATCTCACTATCACACCCATCACAATGCAGATGAAATCCTGGAGAAACTGAGATGAGGAAGACAGAGGAAGGTAAATCTACCTCAGGTATCACAGTAATAATGAGTGCTAGGTAGTAATGAGCTGTGTTCACACCCCATGATTTTTCTTGTTGATTCTGGGTGATTTCTGTATATTTATTTCAAAATATTGGGCAGGGGAGAAACCTCAGTGGGTAACATTCTTGATGTGCCATTGTGAGGACTTGAGTTCGAATTTCCAGAACACATGTAACGCTGAGCACTATAGTATATCTGTAATTCCAGCATGTCTAGAGTAAAATGGAAGACAGATACAGGAAAATCCATGGACCTTTTTCTCACATCCACAGAAACCTTTTCTCAAACAAAGTGGAAAGCAGGGACCACCATATAACTTTTCCTCTGACTACTACACAAACTATGGCATGCCTGAACCCTCCCCTAGCCACCCATGCCCACACATACCTCAAAATGGCAATGTATTTAGAGACATTTATTTAATGTTAAAGATATAAAATAGTCCAATACACAGGAATTGAATTTTCAGATTTTCAAAAGAATAATAAGGAAGAAGCAGAAAGGCTAGCTTTACATTAAATAAGGGAACACAGTTGTTAATGATAATAAATAATAGTTATGTGTCTGACCATTGGCAGATGCCCCTGGTTCAATTATCATAGCCTACTTGTAGAGTGGACATTTATATTACATTGTGCAGATAAGAACATTCAGTGAATTTTCCAGTTTATAATTGCTATAGATGAGACTAGACTCCAAGTCTGACTTGAGAATTTGGTATTTTTATCCTCTCTGTGTTCATTTTTGGTATTTTTAAATGAGGTCCGCCATTTGATGGGAGTGGGTGGTTTTAGCATACAGTGGTATTTGTTTTAAGCACTATTTCTAGAAGGATTCTAAAGCTCTGTCTTCTTTTGGTGAGATAAAAGGTACTTTAGATATGGCTATCCCACACCACATCACACACACACACACACACACACACACACACTGGGGCATGTGCTTCATGTTCCTCTGGCTTAGGTCTTCCACTGTTCTGAACCACTGAAGTAATTCTGGCTTAGATTTCTTCATTGCATCCTGAAGTGACAAAATCCCCATCAAAAGCAATATAAGGAAGCATGGTTTCATTGTGGCTCATAGTTTATGGATACAGTCCATCTTGCGAGGGAAGTCAAGGCATCAGGAGAGTGAGGCAGCTGGTTAAACTGCATCTGCAGTCAGGAAACAGAGAGAGATAAATTCTGGCACTCAGTACACCTTCTCTGTTTTACCCACTTTTGAACACCAGCCCTTGGGATCTTACCATCCACATTCAGGGTAGGTCTTCCTCAGTTAACCCTCTCTGGAAGTCTCATAGACATACACAGGGGGATGTTTCCATGGTGATTTAAAGCCTGTCAAATAGACAATGAAATTTATAATTGGTGGAAGTGTTAAGGCAACTCCACGTAGTTAAAAGGGAGGTTTATTTGGGGGTTTTACTTACAACAAGTAAAGGGATAGGTTACAGGGTCCAGGAAAGGTGAAGTGTAGTCCAGCTGCATTCTCCAGAGAACTCTGCTCGGTCTACCATGCAACATCCAGAATTACCAGGAACCAAGAGAGCCTGCACACCTCAGGTATTAAGGGCTCCTGTCTTTGGCCCACCTCAGGGGCAGGCCATAGGTAGGCATGACAGTTACTGAAAACCTCACTGGGTGTAGTACTTCCAGGTCAAAGCTGGAACAGCTACACACTACAATTTATTATCACATTGAAATTGAGCTTTGCATTTATATACATAGAGTTAGTGAATCTTACATCTAGGCATGCAAGGTTAACAGTATAGATGAAAGGACTGAGGCTCAAGGAAGTGTACTGACATCTTCCTGTCCTATTCTGGTTTCTAAGCTAAGTTAATAGAATGGGGTACAGATCATCAGTTTTTAAAGCCTGAAGTCTTTCTGTAGCCCTAACACTTCTTGGTTTTATCTAGCCATTACTGATGGCTCACAGCTGGCTTAAGATGGATATAAGATTAGATCTGGTGATTATGTTTGCATGAAAGAAATTATAGCCATAGATAGTAGGAAGGAGTAAGTTAGGAGCAGAAAACAACTTAATATTGTTACTTGTCTTCAGTACATCCAATTCTTTGCTGTAGTGACTAAATATTAACAATATGATTATCAACATTTTTTAAGATTCCAGATCTGAGCCAGGAAGCTTGCCAGTTAACTTAGCTGACTGATGTAATTTCATCTCAACGACCACTCTTTAAATTAGGTCTAATTTGCACTGCCCATTTTGAGGATAACAAAACTGAGTCTCAACAGGCTTTATTTAACCCCTACCCCCAGAATGTTTTGGGCTAGTATGGGAATTTAAGAGATTCTAGAGCTGGCTCCCTTACCCAGGATGCTCTGTGATTCTATGATAGGGCAATGACAGACATGCTCAGGACTAGGCCCCCTTTTGGATACCTATTTTGGGATCCCAAAGCTGTTGTTTACTTATAAATATAGCTCTGTCACTGGTGTAACACACAGCACAGAAGGTCGTCATCACAGATTGGACCAGGCTAGGCTGTGACCTAGCCAGGTAGTCGCTCCCCCATCTCACCCTGATTATAAATACAATCTTCTCAGCTGATGCAAACCCAGTCATTTTCTCCACTTCCACAATTCTTCAACTACATTTCCCTCCGGGCTATCTGTCTTTCCTGAAACATGTATAAATCTTCAAATTTGTTGTTTCTTTTCCCTGGATCTATTTTCCTCTACTTTGTATTGTTTTAAACAGGAACAAAACTGCCTTTTCCCCCTGTTAAATTCAGTTTAATACCTCACTTAGAGTTGCCTTGCCAATCAGGAGATAAAATACAATCACACCAGACAAACCCTTAAATTCAGCCCTGTCTTCATATTTTGCCATGTGAGTCTTGAAATTTACACAGCCTTAGTTCCCACTCTAATTGATTCTTCTAACCTGACCATGACTTTTACCATCCTGTGGTTAGAACACTTGGCTGGCCTTATTTCTCCACTGTCAGAACATATATCACCTTTAAAGGGACCCAAAGTGTCAGGAAGTTTATGTCTCAAATTTAAGGTTTCTTGAATGAAACAAGAACTGCTGAGCAGTTTAGAGAGCTTAACGTGAATAATAAAACATTCAGAGATGAGGCTTTTTTCTTCCCTGAAAACTTTATACAAAAGAGAGAGAGAGAGAGAGAGAAAGAGAGAGAGAGAGAGAGAGAGAGAGAGAGAGAGAGAGAGAGAGAGAGAGAGAGATTGATTCACAGTTCTCTGTAGTATGGGCACACCCAAGGCAACCAATCAATTTCCTTCAACCTTATAAAATTTGTAACTACAGAAAACTTCCCTGCCTTCAACAGCTGTGATACTGTTAGACATGGGTTTATAAATGGTGACCCTTGCCCTGCCTGTTCAAATAAGAGATTGAGAAAGATGAGTGCAACTCTGAGAGACTGTAGCTGCTGTAGTCAATCTGCTTTGGAAAGAAATCAATTTGTGTCGCCTTGAAAAAAGCTCTGCCCATTATAGCAGGTCATTATGTATGCAAGGTCATTACGTAGGCAAATAATGTCCCAAATTGTAGAGCTATGGAGTCTTACTGGAACACACATCAGGCTTGGAGACTAGAATCCTGGACTTCTGTGCCACTAAGAGCCCCATTTACTGTGTACAATCACTCTAAGTCTTCATTTATATCTCCCAAATATGTAGATACGACTATTATCTCCCCTTGACCAATAAGGAAATTAAATCCTTTAATAAGGGGGTTTAGGAAAACCTTCCTAAGGGCATGTATCAAGTAAATGAGGAGTTGAGGCTTGAGCATCAGTCCACCCTGCTAGCTACTCTTATTGCTTGAATGAGTCATGCGTTTGAAGCTTGGCGTCCTGAGTGGCAATGTAAGGAAGTGATTAAGATCTATAGGAGATCTTGCTAAGGGATTGTTGAGAATATTGTCCCCAGAAACAGTTGATTCAGTTCTCATAGGACCATGGAGGATGCTGTCCCTAGAAATTGATGTCATTCTCATGAGATCATGGGGGATACTGTTCCCAGAAAAATTGGTGCACTTCTTGGGATCATAGTATGTCTACAACAAAGGTTGCTATAAATAAAGCGCTCTGTTCCCTAGTTGGTCATTCTCACGTTTCCTATTTCACTGTGTGATTTCGATGTCTCACTTGTACACAATCCTGCTGCTATGATGTTATCTTCCATGAGGCCTCACTGGAATCAAATAGGTGATGACACCACGCAGTTTAATATCTGAAGCTGAGTTAAAGACAAAACAGAGATTTTGCTCTAGAAAGTATCCAGCCTTGGGTGCTTCATCATATAAGAAAACAGAATACCACTGCCACTATATTGGATCATTGTGTTACCTTAATCAGGTCAAGCCATTATTTATCTGGGTATGAGTTTTCTTCTTAATTGTCTCTTACAAAACTGAAGTGGTTGAGTGTTGTGGGAGAATTGCCACCCCAGCAGCTGTCATAGCAGTTTAAGATTTGTCTCACATGATCAGAGGATGCTATAGATTCTTAAAAAAGCTAGGTCCAGACACATAAAACCCCTAAAAAGGTACAATATGTTTAAAAATGTGTGTAGGCTTAAAAAAGAAGAGAAAATGGGTGTAGACAATCATAGAAAAATGGTTTATAAATAATAAGATAAAGTTTTTAAAGAGAAAATAAAATAATATTAAAAAGATAAGGCACATTAAGATGGAAAATACACAGAAAGTCTGGATCCTATATAGTGTCTTTTTGGTTTTGAAATTTTTGAAAGCAAATGAACAGAGAACAACAGCTACTGAGAGACAATGAATTGTGGAAGAGACTGCTGAATTAAACTATCCTAGATCCTTTAAAAATTCCTTAACTTTAAAATAGAAGTAAAAAATGTATTGTTTGGGGGAAGAGGTTTTACTTTTGTTTATACAAAAAATGAAAGGCCGTGGGTTCATTCAAGGTTAAAGAAGATCAGGTTTGATCAGAGAGACCCCATGAAAATCTTGGCTAAAGAGAGAAAGAAATAAAACAAAAACAAACAAACAAAAAACTACAAGACAGGTGACATATATTTTATCTGCTTAAATAGAAAACAAAAGATCATCATTGGCTGGCTTGTATACAACACACAGTCCATACTTGTGTTAATGCAGATATGTATGTTACCTTTGAAATTTTGTTTGTTTTCAGAGGAAGGGGATATCACATCAATGATAACAGGTGGCCCAGGTAATCCAGCCTCTCAGAATGCCTCTGTTGCAGTTTCCCCAGAGTTCTACATCAAGAACAGCTTTAAAGCTGCTGACTGAGGTGATCCAGCCTTACAGACTGTTCTAGTCAGAACTACAGATAAGCCTTGCACTTTCCCATTGCACAGAGATTGGACAACAAATATTATAGCTGGCTCTCTCAGGACTTAACCATTATACTATTTTTCTCGGGGTCCTAAATATGTTGTTGCCCACAGACAACAGGAAACAGTACAGAGAACATGATACAGAGATTCCCAAGAGGTGGGGTGGGTGGCTTCTGGTAATTCGATGTTTTTCATTACTTAGGGGCATTGGTTACAACCTGTTATTGGTCATTGTAAAAAAAAAATGAACAAAGGAGATTAGATTCAGGAATCTCTTTCTGGAGGTAAAAAAGAAGGATATGATATAGAAATGATAGGAAGAAAGGGTAAATTATTTAATCTACTTTCAAACTTAAAAATCAACTGCTAGATTAAAATATTTTACAATGGTATGATTTTTTTGTATATGGATACAAATTTAAGTTTATTTTTGTTATACTCTATATATGTTTCTATTCTTGTTTAAGGTCTTGTACCTATATCTCATTTAAAAATGCAATGTAAAGTTTTAATCTATTTAGAATAATAGCTATTATTTAGAATTTAGAAAATTCTAAAAGCTATTTAGAATAATAAAGAAATACAAGTTAATAATTAGTTATCTATAACAATCAAACTTATAGTCATGTTAGGTACATTTCAAGGTCATACAGAGATAATTTTAAATATTTGGGCAATCTTTAAATATTTCAATGACCTACAGGATATGACATCTAAAATATTTTAATAACATAAGGCTTCTCATGACAGTGAGACACATCTGTTTCTGGCAGCACCAATCTACTTCATAGAAGGATGAAGAACCTTGTTGTGGAATTTGTTTTCATTGTGTCAAAGCTAGCCATTTGGTCAAGAAATTGCCCTTGCCTCAACTGCTGACAGCATGCTGTCCAAACTGGACAAGCAGGACAACTTTGCTACTGCTCAACTTTGCCAATACAAGATATGACAGTCCTAAAAAAATTCTGCATGATAGAAAAGTCTGTCAGATATTCTAGGCCTGTAGGCCAGAGATGGATGCCCCAACATTGCAGAGGAACCTTCTATGACTATCCAGGCAGCCAGATAATCTCTGTCATTTCTAGAGTTTTGAAAGTTGCTTCCTTTGCACTTTCTGTTTGCTCAGGTAATATTTTATTCTTCTTTAGTCTCTGATAGGAATTAAAGACTAGATAATTATAGTTTTATGGTTTTCCTTGTGACCAAATTCAGAAAAGAAACATGTAAGAGATGTAAAGTTTATAGGTTGAAAAACATAAAAGCTTATGTTGTTTATCTAAAAAGATGTTTTAAGGTCTGAAAAGATATTTTTAGGATGGTAATACAAGTTATAACAAAAAAAATGGTTTAGGTATAAAACTTTGGACTGAGATAAGATAAATAATGGAGTATTTTCTCTAAATTTGACAACTGCAAATGAGCTGAACATTGTAAATGTAATTGTTACCTGATAGTTGTTCTTTTTAAAAAACATTTGTTTATCTATTATGTAAATAGTGTTCTGCTGCATGCATGCATGCATGACAGAGGGCACCAGATCCCATTATAGATGGTTGTAAGCCACCACGTGGTTGCTGGGAATTGAACTCAGTATCCTTGGAAGAGCAGCCAGTACTCTTAACCTCGGAGCCATCTCTCCAGCTCTGATAATTGTGCTTATTGTATATAGTTATATTGTGTCAGAGTTAAAATCTTTCTTTTTTATTTAGACAAAGAGGGGGGATGTTGTGAGATATTTGATTACACTGTGTGAAGATATGTCTCGGTGATTGATTTAATAAAAAGTTAAGTGGTCAATAGCTAGGCAGGTGGTATAGGCAGGAATTCTGGACAGAAAGAGCTCTGGGAAGGAAAAAAAGGGAGCCACCAGTCAGACATTGAGGAAGCAGGATAGGCAAGGCAGTACAGAGTATAAATGACCAAGCCATGTAAAAGAACATAGATTAAAAAATATGGGTTAATTTAAGTAATAAGAGCTAATGGGACAAGCCTAAGCTAAGGTCAAGCTTTCACAATTAATAATAAGCCTTTGTGTCATTTTTGTATGTGTGTGAGCTGGTGGCCCAAAGGAAAACCCATCTATAGTTGAGGTTTTAGCTCAATGATAGAGTATTTCCCTAAGCAATCAAAGGCACTGGGTTGAGTCCTCAGGGAAAACAACATAGAGCAACACTAAAAAGACCCTGGATTTTGGAATCCTCCTTTTAAAATCCAGAGTGCCATCAGGGGTTGTGTAGTCTGGTGTAAGTTTTCTGTGGTGCTGACTGTCAAATTCTATATGTGTGAAATGGAGGTAAAATGTTCAAAGTGAGAGCAACTTTAATAGGAAAGATGGGAGTGTTGTACACAGTCAAGGGTGTACTATTGTTTGCTAAAAATTATTATTTCCATAGGACTTAAATCTAAAAATATTTCATCATGTTTTTATATAGTTAAAAATATGTGTACAGCCTGATGTTGTGTCAACCCCCTGTAATTTCAGCACTTGGAAGGTAGAGTCAAGGGGATCAGGGTGTTCAGATCATCTACCCTGAACTACATAAAATTCAAGACCAATCTGGGAAATGTGAGATCTTTGATGAAAAGGCCAAAATGTGTGTACTACACACCCACAGCTATTTCACAGCTGGCTGGTGAAGTGCATTGCAGGATGAGAACAAGTGTGAGTTCTAGAATCAGGCAGGTTTATTGTTTCATGCTACTATTGATACTATTTTTTGGCAATAAGCTCAACTTCTCTAAGATTCAGTGTCCTCTGGGAATCAGTGAGGTGACCCCTTGTAGTAGATGTGAAACTGTCTGGAATATTAATGCTCATGAGTCACTTAGTATACCGCCTCTCACACAGAAGAGATGTTCAGTGTGCACTCAGGAGAGAGAAAGTGTTTTGGCTAAGTGATACATAGAGTAGCCTGGGCTGCAGCACAGCCTACCTGGGAGTTCTCCTTGCTTTTGATCATTGTCTTTAGGATAGCAAGGCATCCCCTTAGTCTCCCAGGGGTATATACTCTCTTGACCTTTCTTACCACCTTCCCAGCTGACAAGAGTATCAAACCTGTAAGAACTGAATCCTTCTGCTGGAAGAAACCAGGACAAGGTACTCCGATGGAGCAGAGAACAAATGATGTAAATTTCAAGTTCATAGACACTGCTTCACTAACTTCCACCTCCTCCCATGCCTTGGGTTTATTTCAAGTTCCGTGTATGTGGTCTACCCAAAATATAGAAAAATTACTGAATAAGAAACCTTATATTTAATTTATTTTTATTGTGTCATTAGAAATTTTTTATTTAAAAATATTTCTTTTAGTATTTTTATCTTATTCTTTGCTTTCCTAAAGCCCTTCTCAGATTCTCCCCGCCCAAATTCATGCTCCCCACAATAGTCTTACCCCCCCCCCAATATCCAAATGAACTAATTAGACAAAAAACACTAAAACAAAAACAAGAAAATTGTTTAAAAGACAATGGAGTCTGTTTTGTGTTGGCCAACTACTCCAGGGCTCGGGGCCTGTGCTGGAGGGTGGAACTAATTTTTCCTTTCTCAGCACATGTCAGTCACAAATAGCTTTTTGTCCCACCCAACCAAGGAGCTATTTGCAAAAAAAGCTAACATTTTTGGTTCTACTTGAAAGTCCAGAAGACAGAGGTTCAGGAAAGATGAATCACTTGCTCAAGAAAAGTCAAATAACCAGTGTAGCAACCATAACACAATGTAAGCATTCAAAAATTAATGCATGCAGAAATATATTCATTACATATTCACATGAATCAAAGTTATAACCATGCATTCAATCGTGGATTGTGTGTATATGTGTATACATGCATACAAACATTTAATTTCGTTTTTCTCTTATTTGTCAAGTTGCTTTCTTTAACTTATACAAAGAGGGTTGTTTGCCTTTGTCTATAATGTACAAGATGCTTGAAATGTTTGGAAGACACACTCTGGAAAATATATTTAACATCTATAGTGTATTTAAATAATACTTCTAAAATGATAGTAAAATCTGTCTTTTGCAACTTTATTGTTTTTTGTTTTTGTGGGACAAATAACTGCCATGCAAAGCTGTCTATCAGAATTTAAGAATATGGTGGCCTGCTTGGCAACAAGTATGATTGGGATGTCTTTTTTAAAAAAAATTCCACTTACTTTCTATTCTTTCCCAGTTTTACATACATATTTAATGAATTTTAGTTGTTTTCATCCCCATTACTTTCTCCCACCATGAGTCTCTCTCAGTGAAACCACCTTTCTCTCAACAATTGTCTGTCCTATTGTTGCATGTACATTTTATGTGTGACCAACTGAATTGAATTAGAGTTGCTTGCATGTTGAAGGGCAGGAAGTTACTCACTGCAGCATGGGCGACTTAGCACTGAAGAAAGTGACATCCTCTCCCCCAGCAACCATTAATAATCAGTAGGCCTGCAGAAGGGGGTTAGAAACCCCTCTCCATCCATGATGAAGTGTTGACCTATGAAGAAGGTCCTATCTTGAGCAAGTTGTGTGCAGGTAACCAGAGCTTCAGTCAGTTTACTATTGCAATGGCCATGTCATATCGAGAAGATGTCTTTTTGCTGTAGACTTTTTATCTTTTGACTCTCACATTCTTTCCGCCTCCTTTTCCTCAATGGACCCTGAGCCTTGGATGTGGTGATATAGATGTCTTACTCAGAACCAATTCGTCCACTGCCACTCAACACTTTCACAAGTTATAAGTTTCTGCATTGATTACTGGCTGAAATAAGAAGCTTAAATGAGGAAGGCAAGCTCAGCACTAATTTATCGATATAAACATGATTAAAATAAAGTTTGACAACAGGAGCATATAGTAAAAAGGTACTAGAAGGTCCCTTTCTAGAGCTTATGCCCTCCCCAGACAAGAATAAAGATTTGAGATAGGGCATCTAGGTTGTTTCCAGGTTCTGGCTATTATAAATAATGCTGCTATGAACATAGTTGAGCATGTGCCCTTGTGATATGATTGAGCATTCCTTGGGTATATGCCCAAGAGTGGTATAGCTGGGTCTTGAGGTAGGTTGATTCCCAATTTTCTAAAGAAAGCACCGTATTGATTTCCAAAGTGGCTATAAAAGTTTGCTTTCCCACCAACAGTGGAAGACTGTTCCCTTTGCTCCACATCCTCCCCAACATAAGCTGTCTTCAGTGTTTTTGATCTTAGCCATTCTGATGGGTGAAAGATGGTATCTCAGAGTCCTTTCGATTTGCATTTCCCTGATGACTAAGGATGTTGAGAAATTCTTTAAATGTCTTTCAACCATTTGAGTTTCTTCTGTTGAGAATTCTCTGTTTAGCTCTATAGCCCATTTTGTAATTGGACTGTTGGGTATTTTGATGTCTAATTTCTTGAGTTTTTTATATGTTCTGGATATCAACCCTCTGTCAGATGTGAGGTTGGTGAAGTTCTTTTCCCATTCTGTACGCTGTCGTTCTAACAACCCGGATCCCCTTCAACTGAAGAATGGATAACTAAAATGTGGTACATATACACAATGGAGTACTACTGAACAGAGAAAAGCAATGACATCATGAGGTTTGCAGGCAAATGGATGGAACTAGAAAAAAAAAAAAAAACATCCTGAGTGAGGTAACCCAGACTCAGAAAGACAAACATGGTATGTACTCACTCATAAATGGATACTAGATGTAAAGCAAAGGCTACCCAGACTGCAACTCACAATTCCAGGGAGGCTACCTAGTAAAGAGGACCCTAAGAAAGACACAGAGATTGCCCAATGACAGAGAAATGGATGATATCTACATGAGCAAACTGGGGGTGGGGGTAATGGAGGGCAAGGGTCAGGGGGAAAGAGAGCTTAGGGGAGAGGGAGGTCCCAGCTGGATCAGGAGCAGAGGGGGAGAACGGGGAGGGAGATACCATGATGAATGTAGATCCCAGGTGAATAGGAAGAAGCAGATTGCTAGAGAGGTTCCCATAAATTCACAAAGATACCTCCACTGTAGACTACAGGCAATGGTTGAGAGAGTGCCTGAGCTGACCTGCTTTGGTGATTGGATGGCCAAACACCCTGGCTGTCATGATAGAACTCTCCTCCAGTGTCTGATGGAAGCAGATGCAGCGATCCATGGCCAAGCCCCAGGTGGAGCTCTGGGAGTTCAATTGGCAAGAGAGAGGAAGGACTGCATGAGCAAGAGATACTGAGAGCATGATTGGAAAAAGCACAGGGACAAATATCCAAACTAGTGGAAACACATGAATTGTGAACCAATGGCTGAGGAACCCCCATGGAACTGGATAAGCGAGACAGTTGATTAGCTTGAACTGTTTGGGAGGCCCCTATGTAGTGGAGCCGGGACCTGTCCTTTGTGCATGGGTTGCTCAGCCTTGGTGTAGGGAGGAGGAGACTGGACATGCCTCAGCTGAGTCTACCAGGCTGGGCTGACTCCCCAGGGGAGACCTTGCCTTGTAGGAGGTGGGAATAGGGGATAAGTTGGGGTGGGGAGAGCTGGGGAGTGGGAGAAGGGAGTACAGGGGAATCTGTGCCGATATGTGAAATTAAGTTAATTATAAAATAAAAATATTAAAAAAACTTGAGATAGGAATTTATCCCTAGTTCTCGATCTGAGATCTCTGTGATTAAAAAAGACCTCATAAAAAGGATAAAGGTAGGTTGGAATTATAGAGAAGTTTGATGGTAGGAGCTTGAGAGGCCTTTTAAAGGTTGGGCAGGGAAGTAATTATCTCAGGAGAATCCATTCTGGCTCATACCTTGACTTTTAGCTCAATGAGATCTATACCAGACTTCTGATCTTCAAACTTTTAAAATAAATTTGTCTTATTTTCATCCACTATTTCTATTAATTTTTTATAGCAGAAATTGATAAGTATTACAGCTCTCTGTTTATTTGGATGACTTCATTTACCTCCAAATTAGTCTGTCTCTCTTCTACTCTGCCATTCTCCCATATATAAATTCTATTCTACATACAGTAAACAGAAGTTTCATGTAAAATAAAAACCTACTAACGATCCTTGTGATTAAAATTCTCCACAGCATTTTATCATACACAGGGTAAAGTGGAGACCCCTTATCATGACCGTACTTCTCCAAGAGAGGCACAGTGGCTAACTAGACTTTCCCAACCATCCCTAGCAGGTAACAGAGAAAGAGGAACAAGAACCCTGAGATCTGGCCAAGGCTTCTTATAACAAATGTATTCATATGCTTTGATCTGGATTAGCTTCTTGCAAGGAAAGAAATAAAGAACTTTGTTTCTCAAATGTGAGAGCAATTAACCTACAGTGTCTGAAGTTTCTAGATGGAAGGCTGAAAGAAACTAAAAACATTTTTGGAAATTTTTCCTTCTTCTCAGAAGTAAACAAAGTACTAAAAAAATCAATGGCTCAGGGGCAATATCTGGGGCAACCGAGGACCCCTTAATGCATAAATAGTAAGCAAAGAGTAATATACAATATACTTATCCATGCAGGGCTGTAAACATGAGTGACTGCAGTAGTGGACTGGAAACATGGCTTGGAATACAGGACAAATGTTGCTAGATCTTATGACTTTCTAAGAGGAATTACAAATCTGGAGTTACATGCAAACCTAACTTAAAAATACTGACAATATATTCAAATGATTCTTTTACGCATGTAAAGATCCAGTGAAATACTTCTTGGGCCTCAAGGGCGCAGGACAAGGGCCCATGGTCCTCAGCTGTATTAGAAAACAAGCTGAGCAAACCAATAATCAACAAGAGTCTCCCAAGAGCTCTCCAGAAGCCATCGGCCACATGGTAATTCTGGGTTCAGCAGTGGCTTCTCTTTACTTCTATGTCTTGTGTGTATTTGTGTATGTAAGGGTGTGTGTTTTTGAACAATACACTTGTGTAGGTGTCATGAGTATTTGCATGTGTGTACACGTGGATCCCAGAGGTCTATGTTGATTGTCTTCCTTCACGATGCTCTACCTTAGTTTTTGAGACAGAAACTCTAAGTGAACCTACAACTCATCAGTTTGGTAGACTGCCTAGGCAGTAAGATCTTCCCCTCTCTGCCCTTGTCAGTGCTGGGTTACAGTGGTGTGCTGCTGCAATAGGCTTTTGTGAGGGTACTGGGGTTCCAAAGTCATATTCTTATGTTTCCACAAGTTCTTTACCTACTGAGGCATTTTCCCAACCCAATCTTTATATTATTCAGCAAGTTAGTTTTTAGCCAGCAGATGGAATTCAGCAGTGCAACTTAGATATAGGGCCAGGAGTCTCAGACCAAGTATTCAAGGACATTACCCAGAGTTAACTCATGCTGGAATGTGGAGTATACTGTACCTTTGGGCAATGATGGCAAAAGCCAGTCTCTATTTTCAATCCAGTTAAGTCTGTAAGGGACTGCTAATGATTCTGAAGTGATATTGGGGATCAGTCAGTGAGATGAAAATGACATTTTTAATGCAGTGAGCATCTAGTGTGGGATGGGGTGGTTCTGAGACCCATAAACAAGTGATTTTCATCATTTGGTCCATGTTTACAAGGACTAATAAATCAAAGAATGTAAGGATGTAAAGTGGTTCATTTTGGTTTGTTTTTCGTCAGCTTGATGAAAGCTAGAATCATCTGGGAAAGGGAAACTTCAATTGGGAAAATTTTTCTATTAGATTGGCCCACAGGCAAGGTTGTGGACATTTGCTTAATTAGTGATTGATGTTGATATTGAAGGGCTCAGCCTACTGTGGGTGGTGCTACCCCTAGGCAGATGGTCCTTAGCTGTATAAGAAAACAGGCTGAGCAAAACAATAATCAACATTTCCTCCATGGCCTCTGCTTCAGGTAATGCCTCAGGTTCCTACCTTGAGTTCCTGCCCAGTGTTCCATCAATAATGGACTGTGACTTGAAAGTATAAGCCAAACAAAGGCTTCTTTCCCCAGGTTGCTCTGGTCTGTAGCATGAATCTTAGAGAGTCTTATTAATTAAAAAAAAATCTGGGCCAGGTATTGGAGTGAACACTGGAAGATCAGAGAGACAGAACAAGCCACAGCTAACCTCACCTGGCCAACTTCTCAGCTGGTCTTGTTTCCTCAGACTGGAAACTTCTGTGTCCTCATCCCAATGGCTCTCAGCTGAACTGTGCTGCTCAAAACCTAAAAGCTTAACCAGCCAAATGCTTTTAGTTTCTGGTCCTCATGCCTTATATATCTTTCTGCCTTCTGCCATCACTCCCTGGGATTAAAGGCTCGCTTTCTGGGATTAAAGGCGTGAGTCACCATGCTTGGCTGTATCCTTGAACAGATGGATTTCTGCCTCTGGAATGCTAAGATTAAAGGTGTGTGCTACCACTGCCTATCCTAAGTATCTAGTGGCTTTTCTGTCCTCTGACCCCAGATAAGTTTATTAGGGTACACAATATTTTGGGAGAACACAATACTACCACACTGGTCACCCTCAAACTAATAGAAATCACATTAGGACAGGTACATGATTCTGTCTGGGAAAGCTTTTCTTCAAGGGAAGCTTCTTAGAGAAAGTGATGAGGGGCTATTTAAAAGGGGGGGATTGTCTTGGAACATAGCTCAGTGATAGTGTTCTGTCTTTGTATGTATGTATGTATGCAAGACCACTATCATTTCAATTTCAAGCACCAAAATAAAGGTGGAAACTTGATTTTCCATTTCAAGACTAAGGTTTATAGTGTGTTTGGGAAAGGGAACTCCATGGGTGCTATGGGAATAACAGATGAAATATGGTTAAGGAGAATAGACTTAATATGAGGGGATACTAGATAGGATAAATAGAAATGGATGGAGTAAGATAAGTTACCAGACAGTGTGAGGCAGAGGACATATGCAGAAAAGAGATAAGATGTGCCATCTGCAGAGTGACAAATCTTCATGCTGTTTTCTTGACTTTGCAGTGATCTTTCTGGAAAGCTTGGTCTTCTCCTCAGAATGCATCTTGTGCTCAACAGTAGGTTTCTGGTGTTGATAAGGAGAGGGGTCCTCTCTGTTTCCTATCAGATGCTGATGGATCATCTTCCTGATCATAGAAGTGATTCCTGTCTAGGGTTAGACACTGGAGACTAGACTAAGGAGGGTGTCTGTGCTCAGGTCAACATTAACAAATAATGTGGATCACAGTTGCCCAGGCTAAGAAAGAGAGAGTGATAGACAATCCAGATGTCTTCCTTTCAACATGATCTCTCTGCCCACAACACTCAAGGATTCAAAATTGTTATCTTAATTTCTTGCTCATTTCTTTATAGACATTAAGTATTGTTTGATGTCTAACCATTATGCTGATTTTTTTCTCTTGAGACCTGATAAAACATCATCTCCATCTTCAAAGTCCTGCCATTTCAACATTTTTTTTTTTAAAATCCAAATGACATTTTAGGTTTTCTTTGACCATTCTATTTAAAACCAGCTAAAAACTTTCTATCTTCCTCTTCTACTCTATTTTCACTAAAACGTATAGGGTAAATATTTCTGCTGTTTCATTTACTTCTTTATCCCAATACTTCCAGCAGTATCTAGAACAAAGTTGACTGTCTTTCCCATTGATATTCATTGCAGATGGTGCATATGGGACTCTAACTATGCACCAATGATCACAGAGTTTATCTGTCACTTGCATGTCAGTCACGTGCCGGGGAAATAAGTGCGTCAAGTCCACCTCAGAATTCCTGAATCTAGGAGGATGCATAATATATGGAAGTTGCATTGTACATTCTTATTAAATGAATTAATCTAGTTATGGTGGCTCCCAATCCCACCAAACAGGAATTCTTAATAATCTTGAGAAATTCTTTGCCTCCTGAGTCTTTTCAACCATTATCTGCAAATGTGAATTTTAAGTTCTATTTCTAATATCAGTCACTCATATTCAGTGATGCACTGAGATACTAAAAAGACAAGGTCTCTGGTTAAATAGATGTGGCTTAAAACTCAGTGCCATGATTTACTGCCTCTGCAAGCATGTCTATCTCCCTTAATTTCTCTGAAACTTGCTTTCTTCATTTTTGAGCTCAACAAAGCAACCACGTGTCTTTCAGTGGCTTAGTCTAAGTATGAAATAAGGCTATGCAATGTAAAACACAAGGTCTAACAAGCATTTAATAAATAAAAAAGTATTAATAACATATGTTTTAAAAATACTTGAAAGTTTGACTGTGTGATTCTAACACTTCCTGTCCAGTTTTTCTGGGAGAGCGTTTGCTTGCCTAGCAACAACGGTTTTCATATCAGTCTTGCTACAAAGTTGCGTTCTACACCTAGAATGTGTTTATTGCAAATGAGTGAGGTGGGCAAGGGTGGGCCTGGGCAGGTGAGCTGCTCTCATTCTGCTCCGGTGTTGCTGTGCAAATAATCATAATCACTGCAACTCACTTCTATGACCTCTGCTTTATTCTTTAATCTGATCACAGCAATTATGTACAATCCAGAGATAATGACGATGTTCCAAATGATCCAGTTTAGAGAGAGTCTAGAACTCATTTTGTGGTTACTCCCTAGTAATGCCTGTGCCTTGTCTCTAGGCCATTTAAAATCGCTTGCAGGAGAATGGAATATTTGCTGCAACCAGCGACAGTCTCCCTACTTCCCTCTGGGGCCCTGAACCTTTTGCATGATGCCCTTTTATATTTCCCACAATCTCACAGCAGCAGGAAAGCCAGATAGAAATATCTTCCAGGCTCTTGCGGATGATTGGTTTACACCCAAATCACAAAATCTGATTATATCTTCGTAAATGTCTCTGCTTGCAAAGAGAGAGACCCATATTATTAATGGTCATAAAATTAAATTACCCGGTGCATTTCTATTCTAAAAGAAAAACCAATTCATGTTCACCAGTAGCCTGTATAGTGAAGTTATATAAACAAAATAGGTGTGGGGGATACCACCCTGTTATTTATTCAATTCCCAAACAATTTCCACATACCATATGGCAAGATTTTTTATCTTTTTTCACAGATGTAATTATAATTCTTTTCACCTTTCCCAGAGGGAATATCTTGAGTATTGTAAAGATAGTGTGAAACTTAGGATCTTAACACAAATTTGTCACTGTGGCAATGGTTCAGTTGCTAGCTGATGGAGATTTTGCTCCGAAGATCATCGGGGCTAAGATTTTCTAATAAGACAGTTTTTAATGATTGGTCAAATGATGGGATTAATGAAGGTCAAATGTTTTACCAGTTTTCACAGGAATTCCCATCTCTCTGGTAGGGATTCAGTTTAGCTGAATGTGTGGTCTACACTACCATCCTGAAACAGACCCCCATATTTCTGGTTTTCTGCTTTCTTTATCATCTTTAGAGTGTTCTGCAGTCCCATTTGGAAGGTATCTTTGGCAACTTTGCCAGCCCACATTTGAGTCTGAAAGATCTTAGCACGTATTTTTTATTTATTTCCTATGGTGCCAAGTAAGGGATTGAGCATGATATTGAACACCAGTTGTATTTGTCTATTTGAGCCTCTATAGGAAAGTGTAAGCAGCAAGTTAGCTTATACAAAGTTTAAATCTCACTGTTTTACAGTCTAAAAGATCCAAGGTCAAAGCATAAGAAATGTCAGTATCTAGTCAAGGCTGGTTTTCTGGTCACTATGTTCTTACATAATGAAGGGGACTAAATGCTATCTGGTGTCTCTTTTGAAGGGACTAAAGCCATTATTAACAGTTATGTGCTCATGACTTGACTGCTTTTGAAATGCCACATATTTAGATACTGGATATAATTCTGTAGTGGGTAGCCATTCCAGTTTTGATCTGGAAGTTCCAACCCCCATTGAGGCTTTGGTAACTGTCACGCCTACAAGGCAAGGCCAAGAGTGGATCCTAAAGACCCGAGATCCGGATGGGCTGGCTCTCTTGGTTCCTGGATCCTGGACGCTGGAGGTAGATTGAGCAGAGTTCTCCAAAGAACACCGCCAGACTGTGCTACACCTTTCCCAGACCCTGTAATCAATCCCTTTACTTGTAAGTTACCCCACAAAATAAACCTCCCTTTTAACTACATGGAATGGCCTTAATAATTTCACCAATATGTTTCAATATCTTAATGTTGAGAATACATAGAAATTCAAAATATAATACTTGTTGATTCAAATTCTCTGGTGCATACAAGCATTAGTAAGTGGTGACTTAGTTACACTTATAAAAACCTATTTAAATATGGACACATATTCTGGAAGGCAAAGACGACCTCCTTCCCCTAACTTGCCAATACTTGTTTTGTGTCATGCTTTGTATTAAATACTTGGTGTTTGTGAACTCATATATATGTATCCTAGCCCTGTTATGCAAATACTATTTTACAGATTTACACAGATACAAACTCAAGCAAAGAGTGCCTGACTGCTGTACTCAAGACTGTGGGTGGTTTCTCTATTACAATGTCATGAAGATGACAGTCACAGTGACTTGGTGCCAGATACATCCCACAGTGACCCCAGTATTGTTATAAAAGGTAACCTTTACTGTGTTAGAATTATTTCCACTGTTAAAGAACACATGAAAGAAACACATTTAAGGGGTTGAGGAGAGGCTAATTTTGGCTCTTGGGGTTCAGTGCATAGCCATTCAGCTCCACTGGGCTTGTGAGACAGACGGCAATGATGGGAAGTGGAGACCAAGACAGGGAATGAAGATAAATCCCAGTGACCTCTTGACCCTTACAAAGGAGCATCCTCTCCTACTAAATATTTGGCAACCCCACAATGGCGTGGCAGGCTAGTGATCAAGTCTTTACTTACATGAGCCTTTGGGGAACACTACAGATTCAACTCTAACATGACCTCCTTTGAAAGTGAGGAACTTGGGCTCAGCAACATAAAGACTACACGCTTGAGTTTCCAGTGCTCGCAAATGTGCTCTTATTCAGTTCTCATTCAGTTCACCACCTAAAATATACAGCATGTCACATACCCTCTGAGTTTTAAAACATAGGAACTTAACCTCCATTTATAGCCTTGTTTCTGTGGGGTGATATGTTCCAAACTCCAAACAGCTGAGCTACACAGGCACTCCTGGCACCCAAACCTGTTTATGTGTTGAAGACTGTCTGTAACTTCCATGCTGGTAGTGTGTGTCTGGCAAGAACAAGACTGTCTTGTGATTCACCAGATGGTAATTCTGTTCTCCAGCTGGATTGGGATTCCCGGGGGGCCCATCCCTTCCCACAAGATTCCAGCAGTGCCGCCCTGCACTGCCACTCCATTACCAGACACAGGGCTTTATGAGCCCCAGAACCAAGCCATGTTGCTCTCACTGAATGAGGAGGGACAGAAGTCCAGAAGGTCCTGTAATTGATGTGATCCTCCAGGATTGCCTCAGTGGATACGATGAGTATAAGAATATCCACTGCTGTGCACATCCTCTGAAACTACATATGCACAAACTATTAGGTATAGAAGATTGAAGAAATTATGGCTGTGGAAGTCATCTGCAGCAGGACTAAGGTCAAAGTTTTCAAACGTTCTGTGGGCAACTTTCAGAAATGCATACATTCATATTATAAGCCAAGTCACACACAGTGTATGTGCATATATACATATGACTGAATATTATTATATTTAAATCACACTTATATATTCCCCTACAGCAAAAGTTCTCTCTTGTCTCAGTCTTTCTCTGTCTCTGTCTCTCTCCCTCTTTCTGTGCGCATATGTGAGTGTGTATGTGTGTGTGTGTGTGTGTGTGTGTGTGTGTGTGTGTGTGTGTGTGTGTACAGGCCAAAGGTCTATGTAGAATATCTTCCTTAATCTCACTTACTTCTCTGCTTTATTTCTTGAGACAAGACTTCTTCTTGAACCTAGAGCTCACTAATTTGGCTAGGCTGGCTGGTGAGCAAGTTGCAGGGAGTGTCCTTTTTCTGTATCTCCTGAGATTGCAGGTGTGTACTGATACACCCAGTTTTGACATGAGTGCTGAGCATCCAAGTTCAGGCCCTCATGACTAGTTGGCTATGACTTTATTGACTGAACCCTCTCTCCAGCTTCCAGTAATGTTTGTTCTGAACTTTGTGTGATCTCTCTTCTTTTTCCTTTTTAACATATTCTGCTGTGGGATGTTCTGTATGTTAAATGTGTTGCTCTGATTGGTTAATAAATAAAACACTGATTGTCCAGTAGCCAGGCAGGAAATATAGGCGGGACAAGGGGAAAGGAGAATTCTAGGAAGTGGAAGGCTGAGGCAGAGAGACACTGCCAGAGGCTACCATGAGAAGATGTTAAGATACCAGTAAGCCACAAACCACATGACAACTTATAGATTAATAGAAATGGATTAATTTAAGCTATAAGAATAGTTAGCAAGAAGCCTGACATGGCCATACAGTTTGTAAGCAATATAAGTCTCTGTGTGTTTACTTGGTTGGGTCTGAGCAGCTGCGGGACTGGCAGGTGAGAGATTTGTCCTGACCGTGGGCCAGGCAGGACTGGAAAAAACTCTAGCTAAAATACTCCAATTAATTTCTTTTCATCCCTTCCCATAAAAAAAAAATGTTCATTACAATGCTTCAAGTTGTGGGTACAACCTACAGTTTTTGAACCAGTTTTCTTAAGGGTCACAGTTACAACTCTTGCCACTCAGCCTCAGTTTCTTAATTTGTAAAATACATGGTTCTACTATTTTTTCTTTCATCTGTTGAGAGACTTAAATAAGATGTCTATTTCCAGTCTTCACTAAGTGATATTTTACAGTACAAATTACAAATTTCTATTTAAATCACCCATGTCTTTCCCTTTAATGTTGGGAAACAGAGTTACTAAAAGGTTAACATGACTTTACAGATGTCACTATTTATTTTTTAATGTCAGATCCAATTTGAATTTTTTGTTTTATTTTGTTTTCAATGTATCACAACCACAGTTTCCCCTCCCTCCACTCTCCCAATCTTCACCCCCTCCTACCTCCCCTCTCCCCCATATCCACTCCTAGTCCATTTCCCTTAAGAAAAGATCAGTTCCCCCAGGGATATCAAACAAATCATTATTAAAAACAGTGTTTGTGAGAAAGCCTAAACTTTTGGCACTACTTACTCTTAGCTACCTCAAAAACATTAGCACTCAAGAGTACCAGTGGCCAGCTTGCATCAGATATAACCCTCCTTCCTTGCCTCTATCAGGCTCCCTGCAACCCATTCTTACAAGCTTCCTGCTGAGAGTCTTTAGAGAATGCCAGCATCTCAGGGGAGAACTGCATTTTCCTATCTGCTGAGTGTAACAGCCAGGAAATGACTGTTCATCAGGAAATAAGGCTATGGGGTGTACAACTGGGAGGTAAAGGTTCCCTTAGAGCTCTGCTTTCTAAGGCCCTCAGAGACATTGGCACAGGAGGAGAGTGATGATAGAGCATGCTCAAGTTCTGAATCAGATTTGAGAAAACAGCCTAGGTATTAGCTCAGAATTTTTAGGGGAACTTGACAGCCACAAATAAAAGATACTTTCATTATCTTTTTCAGAGCTTTTGGATGCAGTTACGAGCCTGTGATGCTCACCACAAACACTTTTTTTGAGATTACCCAGGGCTTCCCACCCCAAGTCTTAGCCTAGTTAGTCCTTTCTCCCTAAAGCTTCAACTCTTCATTTACCACAGTCCAAAAGCTCCTGACCCTGATATTTTCTATGATGTTTGTTTGAAGGCCCCAGCTAAAAGACACATTGTGATAGCTTGTGTATTTGGGGTGACACTTGCCATTTCTTTTTTTTTTTTTTTTTTTTTTTTTGAGACAGGGTTTCTCTTGTGTAGCTTTGCGCCTTTCCTGGAACTCACTTGGTAGCCCAGGCTGGCCTCGAACTCACAGAGATCCGCCTGGCTCTGCCTCCCGAGTGCTGGGATTAAAGGCGTGCGCCACCACCGCCCGGCGACACTTGCCATTTCTTAATGTGACATAGGTTCTTACATATTTTTTTTCTCACCTACTAATCTGCTTTAGGGGGCAAGGTCTATATTTGATCCTTCTTTATATCCTTCTTGGTACCTAAAAGTATTTTCCTTTGAATAGCACACTGTGGAATGGGTGAATGAACAAATGAAAAACAATGGAGTGTGAAGGTAGATGAAAGCTATCAGACTGCACAGTAGGATTAGGATAAATTATTTAAGATGTATTTATAAGTGTGTGTGTGTGTGTGTGTGTGTGTGTGTGTGTGTGTGTGTGTGTGTCTGTGTGTGTGTGGTATATTCCATCAGTGAGTTGCAAACCAGAGGTTCTTGCTCCTAGGTGCTCAGGGGCACAACCTGGTAAGTATATACAAAATACAGCAGCCTCACTATAAGAAATTGTATTTAAATTGTTCAGGGATAAGACCTGTAACAACCATATATTTAACATTCTCTCTCAGCTATCCTAACAGCACAGTCATGGTTCAGAACCACTGCTCTTAGCTTTCAGATTAAAAGGTATATGATACATGGAAGTAGCTGGCAGAGAAGCTGGCACACACTCTGTAAATGTAGCTGGTAGGTGTAAATGGATATAAACACATCCTCTACTTCCTTCCTCTTGAGGGTTGGGATTCTATATTATCCTCTTTTCCCTGTGCACAGAGTTAGACCCAAGGGATGAGTTAAAGAGAAGGGAGCAGGTGCTGCAGGGGGGAACATGGGCAGGTGACCAATGAGCCAGCCCAGAAACGGCTTTACACACTCGGATGTGAAATCAAATCATTGCTGACTAGTGCACTCAGGGAAAAACGTTGTGAATAAGGTTGGAAATGAGGGTATCCTCAGTGGGCAGATAGAATTTGGTGAGCTATTGAAAAAAAAAAAAAAGAAAGATACCATAAAAGAAATGTAGTATCATGAAAGAAAAGAAGAAAGGGGAGAGTCATGTCATATCAGGCATATTACTAACTACTTTGCACTCATTATCTTATGCACTCATGGGAACTGTTGGCTGTCCTCATTTTATATGTGATGGAGTATGGTTCAGACAATCAACAGCAGGTCACATGCAGAGTAATTAATGGTGTTAAGGTCTTAATGGGGCTTGATCTGAAATATTGCCTGATGGGGAAAAATGTGAATCAAAGCACACCATCCAGTAGATGATCAGAGAGAGGGAAAAAGAGGTAGATAGGTTGCAGAGGCATGTTTAAGTGAGAATGCAAATAATAGTGGATCTCAAGATTTGGAAGTTTACCTTGGGGGCCACAGGGAATCATGAACTTTTGAGTGGCATGATAGATATGACAAACAGTGCAGAGAGTCAAGAGCTAAAAGGGTTGACAAGAGCCCTGGGCAAACTGTTTAATCCATAACTGGACTAATGAGAAAATTGATTTTGCCATTCTTAAATTATTCTTGATGGGGATCAAACCCAACAATTGAACATTTTAGAAAAAGCTTGTCAGCATCACCATACTCAGAGTTAGCAATCTTGTCTTACTTGGAGACTTCAACAGGTCTGTTACATGTACCTGAGTATTTGTACTCTGATCTTAAGAAAAAAATCTGACGAAGGCTTTCCCTGAGACTTTCTCCCTCTAAGGTGTCCTTACAGCTAGAGTCAGACCAAAGAATCGGGAGCTTTCTCTTTTCTCCACACTCTCTGTGTGCTGAGCTGAAAACTCACAGAATTACCTTAGTATTCCCAAGTTGTCTTACTTTCCAAGCCACATTCATCCTTTGTCTTTATTTCCTTTGAACTACATCCAGTTTATCACCTCCCCCCTTTTCTTTCTGGAAACATGATGCTCAGAATTGAACACAGCCATCCAATTAAGTCTCAGCCACAGCCAACTAGGGTATCTTAATTGTCTAGCTTGTCTTACATGGTGAAGTCTTATTAGTAGGTAGATGGGGAGGGGGATGCATGCATAGGAGGGCCACTTGAAGTCTCTTTTGAAGCTATACATGAAAAGGTAGGCAGCAGAAACTAATAAGCTCAACAAGCTGCATTGAAAACATTCTTATTTAATTTGTGGATGTGTTTTATTTGAGATGGTTTTGTATTCAGTTATGTTATTACCTTGAAATGTTCATACCCCTGGTAACATATTTTTTATAAGTTAAGCTTTTACTTAGGTGCAGTGTGCTTGAGATGAAAGTCATTATCTGATCCAGAGTTTAATGTTTAAAAGTTCTGAAGCTAGTGAATCTGAAGGTATTCCCTGCATAATGTGTACTTAAAGGCAGAGAGAAGAGGAGAGGAGTGGAGGAGAGAGAGAGAGAGAGAGAGAGAGAGAGAGAGAGAGAGAGAGAGAGAGAGAGAGAGAGAACTTCATGTTCTGTTTGAGATTCCAAAAACAGACAATTTATTTTTAGGTGAACTGGGAAGAAAGGGAAAGACTGAGAAGGGAGGTGTTGGACTGAGTGATGGAAATACCATATGGAGGCTTGGCTGGAGCAGAAGAGAAGCACTAGAAGGAAGGGAAGATAGAACACCAAGGCTGAGAAGGGGCCAGCACGTGCCAGAAGATGCAGTCTGCTGTAAACTAATACAGAGCTGAGAGAAGGGAGATAATGTGCCCCTTGGATAAGAAACACAGCCATGAAATTCTTTATAAATTGTAATCTAAAATGCATAACATAAAATTTACCACTTTAACCATTTTGAGTGTCTAGTTTAATAAAATTAAGGATATTTTTAAATCATTGTGCTAACACCACTATCCATCTTGGAGGATTTTTTTTTTATCTTCTCAAACTGAAAATGATTAATGATAATTCCCATTAAATGATAATTCCCCATCTACTCCTTCTAGTCTCCGGCAGCCACTGTTCTGCAGAAAACAAGAAAAGATGCAAGGAAGAGAAGAGTCTTGGATCAGAGCTCAACTAAGCACACTAATTTTATAAGACATCTCCTAGTCACCCCCCTGTAACCATTTGCCCCATCCAAAGTTCAGTCTTTTGTTTTATGGCAGCTGTAAGTCTTCAGTTCTGTCTTGTCTATCCAAGCAGATTTTGATGTTCCTGAAGACAGGAAGGCACAAGAGCCTCCTCTTACATACTCATGACCCCTGTAACATTGAGTGGTTAACAGTTCTCTTTACTTAGGTGTTTTTTTGACTGTTAGGACTACTAACAAAATACTTTACATCTTCTACCTTCAGAATGCTTTCAGCAATCTTACAAAAGAGGTAATGTTTAGCCAGGCTCTTGGCAATTTAAATAAGTTGCTCAGGATCAAGAGGTGAAACCAGTATTTCAATACAAAGCAGCTTGTTTACTGATGACAAAATAAAAAACAAACAAGAAAACAAAAAACCCAAACAACAACAATAAAAAACATCTACAAAGAATCAGGACTTACTTTAACCAGTTAACGATCCTGTGCAGTGGATAGTTTGTACCTGATAGGGAGTGGCTAAGCCAACTAATTGTACCATGGAAAGAAAGACACCCACTTTCTGGAAATGGTCTTCTGGAGTGTCCAGCATGCTTTAATTGGAAATGAACATTTACATGTTTAATGCAACTTTATCTAATTTATCTAACCTTCAAGTACATGGAGGTTGACAGGCATCAGTGTTATCAGTAGTAGACATCTACTGTGCTCTGTTCTATGGGGGTAGAGTAGCTTATTGGAAAAAAAATACAGACATAAAGACTAATGGCCAGTTTCTATTGGCAAATGGGTCTCGGTTGCCTGTCTATGGATAACAGAAGTCAGTTATCTCATTCATCTTCTCTCTACTTCATTGAACCCCCCTCAACTATGTACAATATGTATCTCTTCCTTACCTGTGAGTCTATACTGCTTCAAATATAAAGTCCCTTGACTTTCAAATTCTATTCTGCATGGTTTTCTTCCATGCTTGATACACATTCAAGAATAGAGTGGGAATACATTTTTAATATTTACCAAAGGTCTCAAAAGCTTTGTAATTGTCAATCTTTGATTCTATTAAATGTTCTAAACTTTTTTTATTTCGACATGTTTGACTGATCTAAATCTCAGGCTGACCTGCACCCATACCTCTCTGCCTTTCTGCAGCTAGAAGGGAGAGGAACAACTGGGCTTATGTGAAACATTTAATTCTCCTGTCAATTCTACTTTTACTCAGTCCAAGTTGCAATAATCTAACTTGGAAAACCCACCACTTTGATTGATACTTGGAAACTTATCAGAAAAAGATCTCAGTTATTTGTTTGAAGAAATTCTTTTCCCTGCTATGCACAAAGGAATTGGATTAGACATACATTTTTCTGTGAATATAAAGAGCATGTTTAAGCACATTGTGATAGAATTATAATTTATGCACTTACTAAATTTTGGTCTTGGATTTGACATACAAATTTAGTGAAACTGTAACTACATAAGGACCACAGCTACACATACATAAGGTTAAGAAGGATTGTAGAAAAAAACTGGCTGATTTACTAGACTGGTGACAAAATGGATGGATTTTTTTCTGTTAATTTATATTCTATTAATTACAAATATGTACTCATGTGCATAGATACATGACATAGGGAATCATGTTCTGTATGGTAGATTAAGCAATGCCTTTAGAATCAGCCAAATCTAGGTTTAGATCTTGGCTTTTTTTTTTTTTTTCCGTTTTTGTAGAATTCAGAATGTGGTGAATGGAAAGTGAGTTATTTTCTTCTCTTACAATCAGATTAAAAGAAATTAAATGAGAGCACCAAATAAATGCAAAACCCTCCAGCAGTATAGTAAGAGTTCAACTTTTTTGTACTGGTCCGTATTTTAACCCACTGTATTCTAGATGTAGTAAGAGACATAACTGCATCACAACTCTGTTTTGATTACAGTTACTCCAAGTACTAGCTGTGGCTAAACAGAGGACCCTTCTGAGCTTTTCTTTCCTGGAATGTTAAAATCTAGCTTATTTAGTAAGCAGCATTTTTCATGTCTGAGTCTAGAACTTGCTGATAAAGGAGCATCTGTTGAAATGATGGACATTAGGCTATTATCTCTACTTTTCAGGGTCATTTGGAGGATTCAGCAAGGTTTCACAGTACTCTTTTATTCCAGTCTTTTCCTCCTAGGCATTGCAGCTGCCTGAATTCAGGAACTCCCGCCTTCATGGGGAGCGCAGAATGCCACCAATAGAACCCAGCCTCTAAGACCCAGTTCTCTATGCGAAACACATTGTTACAGACTCAATGATACTGTAAACACTGCTTTTTATGTAGTAGCTTTCACATAACTAGTGCTCAATCAATAAGGGTAACCACTGTCTGTACAACATCTTCCTCTGGTTGAAAGACTCAGCTGGTGGTTTTCATGGATAAATTGCTAGATCATGTGGCCATGTGAAGAAAAGTAGCATGGGATGGGGTTTCCAGAGCACAGACTTAAATTCCAGACAGAGACTATGGGCTATGGCTTAGTCAACACAGTACTTGCCCCTGAAAATCTAAGTAGCTAAGTTCCATCCCCAGAATCCACATAAAAACATTGGTTGTTTAGAATCATAATGTTAAAGTAGGACTAAGCCCCTCTCTTTGTATTACGGATGGACAAGGCAACCCAGTTTGAGCAATAGGTTCCCAAAAGCCAGCTCAAGCATTAGGAACAGGCCCTGATCCCACTGCTAGGAGTCTCATAAATAGACCAAGCTACACAACTGTCACACATATGTAGAGGGCCGAGGTCAGTCCCATGCAGGCTTTGCCAGTCCACAGTCTGCTTTGTTGACACTTATGGGCAGCCTGCCCCTTTCTGAACAGAAGCAGAGAAGGAGTGGAATAAGGAGGGAAGCCAGGGGGAGGGAATGGTAAGAGAGGAGAGAGGGGAAACTGTTGTCATGATGTAAAATAAATGTAAAAAATTAATTAATAAAAATTATAGAATACTAGTATTTTGGAGGAAGAAATAGGAGGCCTGGGCACATACAATACTCAGTCTCCCACAGAAACAAATAAAATTTAAAAATAAATTAATCTTTAAAAATAAGTGAATTAAGAAACAAGGTAGAGAAAGACTGAGGAAGATAGACACACAAGGCTGAAATTTTGGCCACCAAAACATGCATACACACATGCATGTGCACACACACACACACACACATTCACCCATATGCTTGCACACACACACACACACACACACACACACACACACACACACACACACACACACACACACAGAGCACACCACACTCATGACAAGACAGTCTTGATATAAATGCCAGTTCCACAAGTTTGGCTGCATGACCTTGGGCCATTTACTTAACCTCTATACAGCTTAGCCTCTGCATCTGTATAATGGGGTAGGAGCAGTAACTACTCATAGGGACTTTATGAGAATTAAACAAGCTAATATTTGTAAAGCACTTAGAGTAGTGCTGACACATAGTAAAAATGTTTGCTAAACATAAATAAGTAATGAAGACCTAGACATTAATGATAGGGTCTCCCTCACTCCACAAGCTGAACAAATTTAGGGTACCATGATGACATGCTGGAGCATCATTATTAATGTACAGAGACAGTTCTCAGTCCTGTGAAACCTTCCATCTCTTCACATTTTTTGTTGGAAAAACAATTAGTCTATGCTTGGTGAAAGAAAGGATTCCAGGATAAACTGCAGAAATTTAGTCTTCAGATCTACAACTTTCTTCATTCCTCCTACCATCCTAAATTTCTTGGTTAAATTCCCAGCAAGATGAGGATTATTTATAATTTGGCCCCAACTGCAACACAGCAGGAGAACATGTTAATGAGTTCATTAATTAATTAACTTTCATTTGCATAGTACTTTAGCATTTGCAAAACGCTTTCAGATTCATTATTTCATTTTGTGATCACAACATCCCAGTGAGGAACAAGGCAATGGGTTATCCAGATTTCCAGAAAAGGAAGTTGAGCTTCTATGGCTCTAACTTGTCTGTCCTCTAATAAAAAGCTTGGTGGGTATGATCAAACCCAGCCTTCCTTTCATTTTTGGCAGGAACCCTGGAGTCTTGCAGACCTTCCTTTAAATCATACATCCAATCTATATTATCCCTGGTGTCCTATTGAAGTTATTCAGGCTTTGTGATCCTAAGTTTTCTTAGGTTTTAATACAAAGATAACAGTAGTACCAATCTTATTTTGACTGTTGTTCATGTCAACCAATACTATACAGAGAAACCACACACTGCAACAGCGTGACCAATGCTGTTATGATTTTAATAAAATATTGTAGTAAACTTTTATTAATTACAGACATCATATACAGGCTATGGAAGCAACCCATGCAATGAGCATTGGGAGAAAGAAGGCATGAGTTGAATGTCCATTATTCAGTGAGGGTATTAGGGAATTTCTCTATAAAACACCGGGACAGAATTTTGGCAAGTGGTTATTGAAGTTGCTAGGGAAAGCAAGATGAAAGAAGAAAACCACAATGAGTAAAACTAGCTTACATTACAATGGGGGTAAAGTATTTAATGCCCTTAAGAAAGAAACTAATTTTTTAGGGGGCTGAAGTACTTAGTAGTTTTAAGAATTTTGGAGATATGAACGTTAACATAAGGTTTTCCTTGTTTGCAGTGGTGGCAGGCTCTTTCGCATACATATTGTATGAAGAAAGAACCTTAAAATTGGGAGATGTTAGTGTGCGGGCACAATGATGACGTATGAAACCTATGGGAGATATGGTGGTAGAAATATAGGTTTCGGAGTGGATGGACCTTTCTATCACCAAGGGGCTTTGATTTATAAATCTGTAGAAATATAGGTGTGTATGAGACTTCAGAGACTTCTATTCCACTGATACTTCTTCCTTGGCCTCTGACTTTGTATACATGTGCAAGTGAAACTCTGGCATGTGGATATTCAGGCAAACATGATATTTTTCTCACTGTTAGACACGAGGTCATCAGAAACCATTGTCTCCTATACTACAAAAGTGTTCTTGGTGAAATAAAATTTGGAAAGGCTGTTGTGGTGGTAAATTTTATGTATCAACTTGACAGGGTCAAGCAATGTTCAAATTCCTGACAAGACATTACTAGTGACTGTGTTTCTGGAGGTTTTCTTTTCTTTTCTTTATTTTTCCAAAGGAGATATGCATTTGAGTTGGCAGACTAGGTAAAGTAGATTACTTCGACTGGTATAGATAGACATCACCTAACCTGTTGAGATCATAGCTTGAATGAAAATGCAGAGTTGGGAAGAGTTTTCCATATACACACACAGACACACACACACACATATTAGCAGAGCCATCTAGCTTCTGTTGTTCTCGACTTTGAGATTCTGGACACTGGCATCCCTTTTTCTGAGGACTCTACACTTGAACTATACTACTACATCCCCTAGTACTTCAGACCAGACTACAGACAGCATATTGGGAGATTTTCAGCCTCTATGGTCATGTGAGCCAATTCCTAGAATAAATCTCTCTCTTCTTTGCTCTCCAAACAGCACATGAAAGCATATATAAGTATATGCACACTCTTATATTTCCAACAGCCACAATTCTCATTGGAAATTAAAGATTCACAGAAAATGCATCAAAAGTAGTCAAGAAATATCAGTGTCCCAAATTCATAGAGCACTAAAACACCATCATTATTATTTTTTAAGGTAGACTCCTTTTCACAACCTGCTTTGAGACCTTTTTTTCAATCTGGTCTCCTGTTGTCAGGTGAGACCTGTAATTTTTCTTGAGCTTCAGAAGCTGCTATCTTTGCAACTCTGACTGGATTGCAAGATCAACATTTGGATATTTTTGTTTTTGTAAAAATATTTGAAGTTCTGGCTTTATTGGATTGTGTCTCCATTATAAAGATGGATTCAGGAGAGTTTGGGGACACATGTGAACATAGCTATCTATCGGTTTTGACATTATGAGTCACAAGAGAGGTTTATCATTCTAAGTATCCAAATGTACTGGCTCTGTCTTGTTAGAAAATGTCTAGAGTAGTGAAGACTTTACTTCTATCTCATCTGTTTATTGGCATCTCATATTTGTAAGCAATTCATAGAAACAAGTTTTGTCAAAACAGTATTCATTGAGAAAAGATTATTGGTTAATGATTTATTGGAATGCTATGTTGTTAAATTGTGTATAATAATTTCTAAGTGGTTAGTAAAAAAAAAAAAGAATGCCTCCTTTTTATAGACTAAGGCAGAACAGGAGGGTCATTACTTCTACTAACATCACCACAGTGTATACACCTGGGTCTTCAGTGGTTTGGTAAGGACAGGCTTGATGCTCACTCAATCCTTCTTAGACATGAAAGGAGAATATGTTTGTATCATTTAGAGTTAACTTAGGGAATTGGGATATGGATTTTACTAATAAGTTATGGTTGGTAATATTCAACTTCCTTTTCCTTGATCATGAAGGTATTGTATTGAAGATGGGGCCATTCCCGGGGAAGGGAGACTGTGCAAGAATCAGGTATAAATCTCACCACTATGACAACTCTTCATCCTACCTCTACAAATTATGACAGAAAAAGATACAAACATTTGAAATAGAAGACCACTCGATTGGAGGGTTGATCACTTATTTTTCTCTAACCTACCTTAATCAACACACACACACACACACACACACACACACACACACACACACACACACACAAACAAACAAACAAACAAAAAAAACATGCCACTGAATTTATTTTCTGTAACATAGCCTATTAGAAGGGAAGATTGAATCATTGGGATATATCAATTTATACAGTGCCTTACAAAGAGAGTTCCACCTCTCTTGTCCCCTTTAATCCTTCTAATACCTCTTGAAGAATGTCAGTTAAGTGTTTCCCAAGATCAGTGTATAGGCACAGGGCACATGGGTCAAAAAACATCTGAAATAATTCATGGGGCTGATGTCTCAAGTGAGTTCCAATATCCAGCTCTTTATTTCCAACTCTGCTATATTCTCTTATTATGAATATTCCGCAAATTGCTATAGGGATATCACAGGGCCAAATAAGCTAGGACATCAAGTGTGACTCATTTCAAATCATCTGCATTCTGAAGCTAGGAGAAAGTTAAGCAAAATTCTTAAGTGGGTACTATTTCTTGATGAAAGAGATAAGTCTTGCCATCATTATGTTATTTTGCTTTCCTGATAGTTCTATATTATTTCTATCATACATTTTTGTGATAACTCAATATATTAGATCAAGTATTATTTTTGTCTTAAAGATGTGTACAGATAGGTTTTTTTTCTCACTGCTAGAGAACACAAGAGTCTTTGACCACTTTAGTTTTTTTTAATGTGTCCATTCCTTTATATTATTTTTGTGTGTATTCTAATTTTATAAATATTGAATCTGATGAGACATTGTTACTCATATTTCATACAATCAATATATCAATTTACTATATATCTGTTTACATGTATTTGACTTGATAGGCATTGGTGTTTTCTGTCATGAAGAGCTATTGTTCATGAATTTTCTAGGTTTTGTTTATCTGAAATTGTCTTTATTTTGCTTTCATTTTCCAGCAGATACACAATCTGTTGACAGTTATTTCCTTTCAGACTTTGAAAGTATTACCTAATTTTCTTTTAGCCTTGGTGATGTCTGGTAAATGTGATCTATAATGCTTACTGTCTTGCCTTTGAAGATAAAACTCATTTTCCTCTCCAGTTACTTTTGTTTTCTTGTTTTTCCTTGTGTTTCTTTCTTCTTTTTTTAAAATTCATTTTACATACCAACCACAGATTCCCTCTCATCCCTCCTTTCTCTCTCCCTTCGAGTCCCTCCCTATCCCTCATTCCCTCCTTGAGCAACATAAGTTCTCCCATGTGAGGAGAGCTAAGTAAGCCTGATACATTTGGTTGAGGCAGCCCAAGTGCCTCCCCAATGCATCAAGGGTGAACAAGTTATCTGACCATAGGTAATGTGATCCAGAAAGCCAGCTCATGCACCAGGGATAGATCCTGATCACTACCATGGGCCCCTCAAACAGACTCAGCTACACAACTGTCTCCCGTATGCAGAGGGTCTAGTCTGGTCCCATGCATATTCGACAGCTGTCAGTCTAAAGTTCTTGAGTTCCTTTGAGCTTGGTTCAGTTGTCTCTATAGAGTTCTTCATCATGAACTTGACCTCCCTTGTTCAGACAATTCCAATTCCATCTCTTTGGACTCCTGGAACTCAGCCTGGTGCATGGCTATGGATCTCTGCATCTGCTTCCATCAGTTACTGGATGAAGGCTCTATGATGACAAATAGGGTATTCACCAATCTAATTACCATGGAAGACCAGTTTAGGCACCCTTACCAACTATTGCTAGCAGTGTAATCTGGGGTTGTCCTCATGAGATCCTGGAAATTTCCCTTGCTCCAGGTTTCTTCCTTACCTTATAATATCTCCCTCTATAAAGATATCTCTTTCACTGCTCTTGTACTCCATCCTTCCTCCAGCTCAACAGTCCTATTCCCTCATGTTCTCATCCTCCATCCCCTCCCCTCTATTGCCCTCCCTCATCCCCAGTTTACTCATGAGGATCTCCTCTGTTTTCCCTTCCCAAGGTGATCTATACATCCCTTAGGGTCCTCCATGTTTCCTAGCTTCTCTGAAGTTGTGGGTTGCAGTCTGATTATCTTTTGCTTTACCTCTAGTGTCCACTTATGAGTTTTGACCAAGAGCTCCAATTAGAGCAAAATCTCTGATTGGGCTAGGAGTGCTGATTGGACCAAGTTGGCTCCGTGAAACACAGACACTATTTGCACCAATTGGAGGAAGAGATGAGTAAATGCCAGTGTACAGATACATTCAACAACATAAAGAGGAACATGGCACTACCAGAAGCTAGTGGTCCTACGTCAGCAAGATCTGAATATCTCAATGTAGAAGAAGCAGAAGAAAATGACCTTAAATATGACTTTAAGATGATAGAGGCCTTTTAAAAGCAAATGAAGAACAGTTCAAGACTTCCTTGTGTTTCTTATGTAAGAGTGTTTTTTTTGTGTGTCTATGCTGATGGCCTTTGTAGTGATTCTCAATTTTGTGACTTGATATCATTCATCAGAATGTTCTTTAGAATTATTTCTTCAAATATTATTTCTGGATATTTTCTATTATTTCCTTTCTTTCTAGAAGAATATATAGACAAAGTTTCTTTTTTAAATGCCTTTCACAATTTCTTATTGCCTTACTGTTTTCATGTCTTGTAGTGTTTTATCGCTTTGGGGTTTAGGTTATATGTTTTGTTTTATCCCACCTTCCCAATTTTTAAATTTTTCTTGTGCTCTCTCTAATATCATCACATCTAATGTATTCTAGTTTTAATAATGACATATTTACATTACAGGAGTTCTATTTTATTACCTTTTCTGGTGTTCATTTCTTTGCTGAAACTATCCATTTATTGTATATACTAACCCTGTAGACAAAAAGCATTTTCCTTTAATGGATTAGGAGTGGGTATTAAAAATCAAATAATACTGAGCTGATTTGAAACTGGTTGTTAGTACTTTTGAACACTTCTTATATTTTTGCTCATCCATATTTTTAGAATAGTCTTTCAACAACCCCAAGAGAAATGCCCTTTTTCTTGCTAGATTTGACCTCCAACTTTAATTACCTCATTCCTATAAGTTTCTTCTCTTCAGTCCTGTTCTCTAAGCCACTACTTTATGAGCAAACTTTCAGCACACAGACACCCTTTAAGTCATCAGATGCCTGTTGGAGCAAAGCAGCACTGAACATTAGGCTCATTTCTTCATTTTGTTCTCTCTCTTTCTCTCTCTCTCTCTCTGTCTCTTATTCACATTTCAAGTCTCGGTACCTCTCGAAGGTGTTCAGAAAGATGACTATATTCATAATGGGACTAATAGACATGCTCTCTAGTTGTTTGTCATGGGATTCCTGGTTAGAGATAAATTAGTCAGAAGCTGAATTTCCATCCTAAGCACTTTCTGGTTAAAAACTTTAGATTTCCTTTATCTAGTCTTTTTTTCTTTTAAGAGTCTGGTTGCATTTAAATGTAAATGTGATTCTTCATGCAGAATCGGGCAGTTATGGGCCTCAGAATAGAATTTCTAAGAATTGGTATAATTAAGGGAATGTATCTGGTTCTTAAAACTACAAGAACATATCGTGATCCTGAAAAGTGTGTTTCAGATCTGGAAATGGAAACACGTGCAGGGGAAAGAGAGAGAGAACCAGAAGCTTGGCTTTTGAGTCTCAAGGGAGCTCACATCTGCCAGGAGTCCTTCCATTCTCTGTTTAGAACCATCCCTTACTGGCCAAACAGAACCAGAGTGGCCTTTTCATTTTGTAAAAGAGACAGGGAACACTTGTTGGGAAATGTATCATACTGGAATGTAAATATGTAAATATAACCTGCTGAGTGTGTTCAGTGTTGCCTGCATGTATATTTCTAGGACTGACCACTCACTATTGAATTTTACAAGGCTCCACACCTAGATAAAGAGCTACAGACAACTAAAAGTTGCTAAGATATGCTGGGCACATGCCCTTAATCCCAGCACTCAGGAGGCAAAGGCAAGAAGATCTTTGTGAGTTTAAGGCCAGCTTGGTCTACAGATTGAGTTCCAGGATAGCCAGGGCTGTTACACAGAGAAACCGAGTCTCAGAAAACAAACAAAAAACAACAACAAAACAACCCTCCCAACCCAAACAAAAATGCTAAGAAAGGGTTAAAGACCAACTACCACCTCTTTTATAACAGTATTCAGTACTAAGGATGGGAACACTGGTGTACAATGTTGATAAGAAAACCAGTTTTGACTATTTTTCTCATCACTGGAATTAGGCTAACAGTATCTTATATATGATAGTTTTGACATTATTTTTGTAAGCAAATAAGGGTTGGACTTAGAAATCTCTAGCCATCCCCCATTAAAACTTGAACTAGAAACTCTATACATCACCCAGTTCAATGCTCTTGTTTAACAAAGTAGGAAAGTATGATTGGTATTTATTGGGTTATTGCTGAAAGCAGATATTTGCAAGCAAAAGAATTAGTGCTTGAAACAAAACTTTATAACTTAGGCATTGTTACAAAATTACCAATATAAAAATATATGCATTAGTTTATGCATACAAAACATGCTGAAATGTAAGCACACACAAACAGAAATAATTTAGTCAAGAAACTGGATAAAGGACATTTTCAGAATGTTGAAGGAAACTTTGAGAAATCCATCCAGCAAATAAGTAATGCTTTTCTCAAATGTGTCCACTGTCCACTGAAAGAGTAGAAGATCCAGCTGTCTGCCATGTGTGGGGGAAGGTGAGTGAGGCGGGGAAAGGTATGGTAGATTGGCTAAATTGGCTAAGTGAAGTACCATTTACTACTGGATGAGTACTTTCCATTATTATTTTTTTTAAATGCTTCTATCTTACCCTGCCTTTACCTTTGTCTGTAAAGAGATAATCTGCTATCATTATTTGCCCATTGACATTTAAGTCTGCAGCATTTGGGATTAAAAGATAAACAATATTTAAATCAGATATCAAATCTTAGTTTTGAAATTGAAACTCATATTACTGTCTTAGCTGATTACCAAAATGCAGATCTAGAAAAAGTAATTTTATTTTAGCTAGTGCCCCATAAATTTGGACCATGAGGTGGATTAATTCTGACTTTCCCCTTTTCTTTATTAGATTCTCTATGAAGAAAAAAAAGCAACCCTCATTTTTAATTTGTATCAAATGGTACTTTGCTGACATGCTATCTGCTGATATAGATGCAGTACCCTGGCTAATTTGGAGTAGAGTTGTTTTGTAACAATTTAGAACACAGCTTGGGAATTAGCCATTCAGCAAGCCTACATTAAAATTAATTTGATAAAGTATACATTAACATCCTTGACACTTCCATGAGCATAGATTTTAATAGATCAGAGTATGGGGGCCATGACCAGTAAAATCAAAACCTCCTCAAAGAGATGGAGAGAGAATTTCACCATTCTACCCTCCCACACTGCATGACTAAACCCTTTAGCTATCAGCACAGTACATCAAATTTAAGAGTCTTTAAATATTAAATATCAGTGTGCACCATGGAATGTAATAAACCCACTTTTCAAATAATGTTTCATTCCCCGACATCAAAATGTGTGAGGAGTTTTCTTTTAAATATAATGTAGAAGTTAATTAAGTTCACTCAAGTTTATTGCATGAGCTCGCTAAGACTACATCGGGATATTTATGATCCACCCAGAATGCAACTCAGTGAAACTTTTGATATGTTGATAAGTGATAAGGATGTCATTTGAGGTTTATTTTTTAATAATAATTTAATTGTCATTGTAAAATGCCTCATAGTTAGGACAGATTAAATTGCCACCAAAACCATTACTAAAATTCATAACCTCTATAAATGTAAAGTGTTTGCCACTATGTCATAAATAACAGCACTTGTTCCAGGAAAATGAGGTGCCTGAAATAAATTAAGAAAACCAAAACATATAAATGCATTAGATTGCAACAATTTCTGCTTGCTGATGGGAATGCAGCTGAGTTGGGAGGTAGGTTCTTTTACTGAGCAAGGGTTACTTATGATCTCAATAAATCTTAGGTCCTGGAGGATATTTGACTGATTTTTTTTTTAACTTTTTGGCACATTTGGAGGGTGCTGCTTTTCAATTGAAAAGTAAGACCACCTGGGAACTTCAGAAGAAAGTTCACCACCAGTGAGGTGGCCTTGTCTAAGTTTCATGGACTTCTTGATTTCTAAGCTCTTCATTTGCAAGACGGGGTCAGATTTTCCAATCATTTTGAAGGCAGATTGCCAAGCTGGATTTTTCCATGAGGTCATTCTCTGTCTTAATCTCCACGAAATGTGTCACCTTCTGTAGGAGGTATGTTTCTGTTTTCTTCAACAGGCTTGGGCTGTCCTTCTCTTTCTGCCATTCATCTAGTGTCATTTATCATGTGGTTCTCATTACATGCTAAAAGACTGGGTTTTCTCATGAGGTCATCAGCTACCCAAGGCTAGTACCTGTGTTGTTCATTTTGGTATCCATTGTGTATTGTATACTACTATCCATACAGTGGATGAACAAGATATATTAAGGGGATAAATAGATAATTATACCATCTGATGAAGAATGTTTTCATAGGCTTAAGGGTTTATGGGAGATACTGTCTTAAATTGTCACCTTTTAGCATATAGTTATTTGGGATGAAGGACAAGGCTGACTCAATAGGATGTACTTCTCAGGGATAGCTGGGGTTAGGAGACTGATGTAAAGAACTGGCTAATTTATTTACAGAATGAGGATCATTCTAAAACATAGTGAACATATAAATCATGCAGCTGCCTTGAAACTCACACAGAGAAGTAAGCATGAAGGCCATATGTAATCCATTGTTTGTGTTAATTAGAAATTTTAAAAAATTCTAAGAGTACCAGAAAGAATTCAAAGAGTTGATCACTCTAAGCATGGGTCAGTAGGTAGAACTGGTAAGAAGTATTACCTAATTTACATAGTGGGGAAAAAAATCAACATTGTGTTCAGAGCTAGAAGACTTGAAATTCAGCTCTGATTCAGCAATATTCCTAGTCTGTGATCTTGAGTCTCAGTCTCTCCTCCCCCTCCAACTCCTGCACCCCGTCCTCTCACCCTGCCTTGGTTTCTTTACATGTAAAATGAAAAGGTCTAATGAATCACTTGTTATCTACTTCACATTGACCGGGACCCATTTCTGGATGGTCAGATGGTTCTGAGAGACAGAGGCACTTCCAGGTAAGAGATGAAGAGAGCTGCAGTTCTGGGAAGATGGAACATTAGGTCATCAAAGTTGGGAGGCAGGGATGACCTAGCATTTCTAGTTGAGTTCTTATTACCCTTTTGAAGTTAGAGCCTAACTAAAGAATGATTTTATACTTGCAAGACACCCAAGATAAAGAGATTGAAGAAGAATGAGAAAGTTCAACTTCCTGGCCCTCACAGCCAATTACAGCACATACCTTCACGTCAGGGTCCCTACTGTGTTTAATAACCCAGCAGGAACTAGCCTTGAAGAGGTTTCACAGTTTCTTGTCCTAGACATGAAATGAAACAAAAGCATCCCTATTAGTGAGTTGAAAACCCAGAGACAGTAACCAGGAAAAATAATAAAATGATAAAAGTTCTTACCTTTTTAATAGAGTTTTATGCTAGTACTACAAATTAATGTAAACATCATTTTAAAATAGAACACAGAATAAAACTCTAATAAAGTTGGATAGCACCACAGGGGTTGTCAGTAAATTGAGAGAACATCTGATTAGATTTCAAATGTTGCTTTTTAATTTGTGGGCCTTCTTTTTTCCCCAGGCTTTCAGATGTGTTGGTTTAGAGTGAGATACTTGTTCTATGAGGGGCTACACCTCACTTTTACTTCCATTATTAACTAGTAGTTCACAGCAAGGATTTAGCACTAGTGTAGGTTGTTTATCAAGTGTTTTGGATTATTATTCAGGTTTTATTTAGTTTGTTTTGTTTTTGGCAGGAGTAGAGGGAATCAAGTGTAAGCATTGACTAGCAAATGACAAGTGAAAAAAAAATCCAACAAATAGTCTGGAGCCCAAGTTAAGTCAACCAGGATTGTAAAACAGACTAAAAGCAGGTCTGTCTCCTGAAATATGTCTATTTGTGCTTACACAGTTTCTATTGGTCAAGATAAACTCCAGCTTAGACTACTAGCAATAGTGGAGAAGATGCCTGAACTGGCTTACCCCAGCAATCAGATTGGTAAATATCCTGTCATCATAGAGCCTTTCTCCATTAACTGATGGAAGCAGATACAGAGATCCACAGTCAAACACCAAGCTAAACTCCAGGAGTCCAGTGGAAGAGAGAGAAGGGGGATTCTATGAGCAAGGGGCATCAAGATCATGATGGGGAAACCTACAGAGACAACCAAACTAAATTAGTGGGTACTCATAAAATTTAGACCAACACCTGTGGAACCTCCACGGAACTGGGCTAGACCCTCTGCATAAATGAGACAGTGATGCAGCTTGATCTGCTTAAGGGGCCCCATGGCAGTAGGATCAGGATCCATCCCTGGTATATGAGCTGGCTTTTTTGGAACCCACTACCTATGGTGGGGCACCTCACACAGCCTTGAGGCAAAGTGAGGAGCTTGGACCTATCTCAATTGAATGTACCAGGCTCCGCTGACTCCACATGGGAGGCCTTACCTTCTTGTAGGAGGGAATGGGGGATGGGTTGGGGGAAGAAACTAGAGGGCCAAGAGGAGGGAAGAGGGAAATCTGATTGGTATGTAAAATTAATAAAAAATTTCTTAATAATACTAAAAAAAAGATAAACCCTCAGTCATGTATATGCCAACTAATTAGGCAGATGCCCATGATGACCAGGCACTAAGTACTGAGTATATTTCAGGTTTTGTTAGTGTTCCATTTTAGAAAGTATTTATTAGAATCTCTTTAGTTTTAAAGATTCACAATGGACACCTTATACTTGAGACGTCACTCTCACATCTCAAGAGACTTTCTAATAGTCAATGGCCTTGAGAGGGAGAGTTCTTCATAAATAAATGAAGAATGTACTGACAGTAGACCAAGAATGTTAGAAGACTTGTTTTGACTTAGTGTTGCAGAAATCCAGTGAGATTGGGTAAATCCTTTGCTCTGGTCCTCAGAGGAAGCTATTTGACCAGCTCTGATGTGTTCTACCTATCCCTAGTCCCACAATAGACTTCTTGACAGAAGTTCTAACTATGAATATGTATCTCTAGTTAAAGATGTGGATCATGCTGGCTTCTAAGAATACACACACACCTTAGCATATCAAGGACTCTGAAAAGTACTGAAGTAAAAAAAAAAAGGCTATTACATTTTAAGTTATTCCTAAGAAAAATATGTTGCTTTATGAATCATATGTTGCTTTATGAATCTGTTTTAAGGAAGTACCCATAGCGAGACTTTAGGTGTTTCATAGAACATAATCTAGCAAGTGTTGGATAGAACGATCTTAATATACTCTTCCATCTCTAAAATTTATTGCTTAAAAGTGACTATATTGCTTTTTAAATTAGAAAATTTGAAGTCCATAGAATTTGAGTAACCCAATCAAAGTGACTAATGAGCTGGTAGTTGAACCTGACATTTTAGAATCTGAATATTGGTTCCTTTTTCTGATAACATTTATCCTACAGATGTTGAGGAATCAACAGACCAATCCATTCCACAAAGGTACATTTAGCTCTACAGAACCCACTATCCAGAAGATCAAGGCTTCCTCCAAGAATGTGGTGCATTAAAGAAGCCCATCCTGAAAACAGGATAGACTTGGGCTATGAATGGCCTTGAGTATTGGATGCAAGATCCTTCATCTAAAGCAGGCATTTCTGACTCTCCCAGACTGAGATAGGAAGTGGTTTTGTATGCATGTCTATAGGGTGATTCTTTTTGAATTTCTGAATTTTAGTATTTTCTTTTTTAAACTGAATGTGGAAATGAAGAAATGAGTGAAAAACTGAAAAAGAATTACAATGCTATGTATCTACCTTCCTGGCTACAGTGGCTTAGAACTGTAACAATTTTTGCTAAGGACTCTAAGCCCAAACTGCCTGCTTGTAGCTCAGTCATCTGCCACTAGATTCCACAGTTTTCTTCTACTTTGTTTTGTCTCTGACTTTACCTTTGGCAATTCTTTACCTTGAAGAACTCATCCATTAATACAACACATAGATTCTAAGGACAGGCAAGGTCTTCTTATTGGCTATGTCTCCTTCTTTCCACAGAGTTTGTTTCTGTTTTTAAATAATTAAGGCCATCTCCCAAATATTTTTTGGTGAAACGACATCATGTCAGGAAGTAATACAAAGTTTAAGTGATCTGACAGTTGCTGAACTAAAAAGAAAAATGTTAGAATACAGGCTAGAAATGCTGGAGTCTTGAAATCAGAGATGGAGAATTAAACAGAGAGCTGAAGAATAAATAGGAGTTAGTAAGAAAAAAAAAAGTAAGTTAAGGCATAAGAAACTAGGTGAAAAAAAAAAACTGAACATGAGAGATAAAAGCTACATTTGGGGAAATAAAAGGTATTCTGTGTTGGGAGCCAGGCTTATCCAAAGGTTTCTTAGAGGTCCTGGTGAAAAGAAAAAGGGGAACACTAGTTCTGTGTTCTTTTCCAGAGGCAGACTTAACAAGGTAGAGTTTGAGACTGGGGCCAGGGCCTTAAAGGAGTCAGGATCTCAGTTCCTGGGAACCTGACTTTTTCCTTAAAGAGCTGTAGTTAACATTCTCAAGGTTACTTGGGGCTCAGTCTGTCACACACTTGAGATAGCCTCTAATCCCTTTGTATAAAATTGCTTGATTAGCCTTTGCTAACTTTGTCCCATTGTGTCATAGCGTCATGCTGACTCTGTCTCATCTTTCCCTAGTAAACAGTATGTAAGATGTTGTACTTAATAAACTTGCTGTCATGAGTCATCAGCTCATGAAGACCTCCCCCGATGTCAGCTTTTATCTTTTTTATTTTCTTATCAGCGGTCCTCCTTCTTGACACCTGGCATTTCGTGCCTCTCATTCCTGTGGGCTTAGGTCAGTTCTGTAGAGCTCAAGGAGAGCTTTGTAGGAAGGATATGGAAGAACTATAAGCACACAGCAGGAAACAGAATTGCATGCTTCACCTTGGTGTGCAAGAGGCTCCAGGGGTGGGACCCTGGAGCATTTTTAACAGGTATATTATGAGAATGGGACTTTTAATATAAATTGGCTAGATCTATGTATGGCTGCAGAGTATAGAATAGGTTATGAAAAGTAAAATTCAAGAAGCCCAAATAAGATCTTTCTTGAATCTTTGAAGAAGTGATTCAATACTTAGCTAGAGTAATAATAGTGAGAATAAGAACCTTGTTTAGCTTTGTGAGGTTTTTAAAAGGAAGTTGAATCAAATTGGAAGCTGTGTTAACTGATGATTAATTAAATATGAGAAATGTACAAGATTGATGAATTAAATACTACTCTGTTTTCTGGCTTGACAACCAGATAAAAATCAAAAGATACTATTCATTGATGTTGGGAAAACAAGAGAATAAGCAGGGTTTTAACAATGGGGTTTCTGAAAGTAGAATTTAAGTCATTCATGCTTTTCTTTAGGCTAATCTGTCAAGGACTCTAACCAATTGTTTAATTAATTTATCGGTCACTACACAAAACAGTATTTAAAAATGAGTTGAGGTCTCATAGAAAGAAAAGAGATCATTTATACTCAGAACTCTGCATCTATTTATAAATGGGCTGTTGGGGTCTGTCTGATTAAAATGGAGAATTAGCAATATTTTTAAGCAACTGCTCTGTTTCAAATGGTTCATTAAATTTTATAAGTCTAGTCACTCACACCTTTGGACAGTAGGATAAACAAAATAATAAAAATACTGTAGAAAGTAGTTGTGAGCTATTTGGATTTTATGTATTTTTGATGACTCAGAAAAATTGTGGAATAGCTTTCGTTTCAGTTTGTTACCTTCCACCGATGTATTGCTTTCAGAGAAGAATTTCTGGACTATGTTTGTTTAAAAATGAATTAAAATGAGTATGAACAGAAGGTTAAAGAGACAAAGTGATGTAAGGCTCTGTTAGAGGAATTTAGAATATTATCTGGAAAAATATCATAAGGAGATTGGGGAAATGACTCAGAGGGTCAAAATACTTGTTTTGTAACCTTGAGCACCTGAGAGTGACCCCTGTAACCCACATAAATAGCCAATGCATTTGTAATGTCAATCATACTGTAGTGAGATGGGAGGAAGAGACAAGAGAATCACTCAGAAGCTTCTGGCAAGCTAGCCTGAAGTACACAGAACAGTAGCAGAAACAACAATATAGACTCTGCCTCAAAGAAGGTGGAAGGTGAGAATTAACTCCTGAAAAAGTTCTCTGACCTCTGCTTGTGTGCCTTGGGTATGCAAACAAACACATTTACACACACATACAAACATGTATACACACAAAAATTAAAAAGTTAATAAGAAAGTATAGTTCATAAGCATAAAAATAGCTCTTGTAGATAAGAAGGGGTTGAGGTTTGGAGATAGAAGAGTATCAGTGAACAATGAGAGGAGAAGGCAATACATTTATATAATGGTATTAAGCCAAAAATTTGAGGATGGCTTGTACAGCTATCAACTGTCTTTCAATCATACTTTCTCTGTTTTCAAGATTTCTCCCAAGCATCACTGTTTCTGGATACATACCCAATCTATCATTTTCTCCTTCTCCTTCTATTACTTGTTTCCCCTCCTTTCCAATCAACAATGATATTATCCTTTATTCAGTGGTCTTTATTGAAGAACAAATTAGACAACCCTTGCAAAATGCTAAGGCCAGAGTTAGCCAGAATGAATATTAGCTTTTGGTATGGTTTAACATTGCTCCAAAGATCAGAGTGACCAGTCCTGAGAATTAATCATAAGTAATTCCCTCATAGGTTTTATGAAGTTATTTTAGGATGTAGATAGGAAATTCACAGAAAAGTAATAAGCAAAAATAATCACTTAACATTTCATAAAGTCAATTTGATGAAAGGAGAAGTTTGTGGGTATTACTATCAGGATATGATCTTGGAGAATAGAGACTAAAGCACACAATTATGATGAGGCTACAGGGACTGAAGTTGACCAACACTGTGGGACATAGTTTTGTTGTTATCCTCAGTCTGTTTAAAACCTTACTACTGAAACAACAGACATTGGAGATTCTGAACCATCAGTTCTAAGTGTCATGGCTCATGAATTTCTTGTTCCTCAAATTTCTTGTTTGGATAATAATCAAGTACACAAAGTAACTCTCTATCATCCATTTGCACCCAGCATCTCAGTGTGTGATATATTTTTCCAGAGTTTACTGAGATGATTTGTTAGCTAGCCTACTGAGATTCCAACTAATTTGGTTTCCACCATATCATGGAAAGGCCATAGTTGTTGGCCCAAGACAGACTTCTTGGAATCCTTGATCTACCCATTGTTATGTATTCCACAGTGAGTGGTTTACTTTAATTCACTGAGTCTCAGTGTCACCATGGCAAAATGAGGTCACGATGAAAATACTTTCTGGTTTTTTTTTTTTTTTTATTTTTTAGAGCTGTAGATAATCAATACAAAGTGACTGACATGACATGATATGCACTGAGGAAACTGTGACATGATTTTACATTTACATTTGTGTTATATGCATCTATAATTACACACTTAAATATATCTATATACATGTAATAAGCAAATGGATTAGTTATTTATTTTTCTCTTTTTCTATTTATATTTTATTGTTAGAGTCTGAGATTGTTAAATCTACATGTCATGTGATATGAGAAATAAAACAGAATTTAGCTCAAATATTTTTGGATTCTTGCAGAACAACAGTATCTTGTGTTGGACATTTTGATATGAATACGAGTGTATATTGTCCTTTATACATATCCATTTATTTCTTCTCCAAGGAAAACAGATTGAGTTGGAATATATGTAAACCAAGAATCAAGTTTAGCTATGAGTAGTAGAGAACCAAAAATTGTTCTTTAAATTAAACTATTCAATCGCTCTCATTTAAGAGAAAACTAAAAATACTTAGTTTCATGACTGGCATAATGACAACAAGATTTTACCAAGAATACAGGATTCTGTCTTCCTACTCTGTGATTCTAAGGCATTAAGTTCAACCCCAGGACACTCTATGGTTAAATATAGTATCTAGTTATTCACCTGTTACCTTTATAATTTGTGAAAGGTGGAAAGGCAGAAGGGATGAAAAAGTACCATGAAGGGTGTCAGTTGTTCCCTAAAGCCTTCTTGAGATTCCACATACCAGTCTCTTGCAACATATTGACAAAATTGGATGATATAGTTGATTGAGTCTAGCTGCAAGGGAGTCTAATAAATGTAGGTTTTTATTCTTTTTGGCAATGTTACAACATAAAAATTAAGAAAAGAGGATGGATAAGAGTGAAAAAATACTAGTTTAGCCTAGCTATTATTAAGAGATTTCAACCTACAGACTGATTCTATTAATGCAAAATGACCCCCTAGGACAGAAGACTGAGTGAATTCTGTAGCCATAAAGGATGCTGGTGTGTGTAAGTGAACATAACCTAGTAACTATCATTAGCATAGTTTGCACTCTATGTTTGCTGTTTTTATTCTATCCCACCAGAGTGGTAGGATTTCACAATTTTAGCCTGAATGCTTTTAGTATAGCAATATTTTATACAAATAACAATAACAAATTGTACTTTTAAATTATTTTCTAATTTGACCTAATTTTCTCCCCAAAAGATGGGGTGGAAAAATATTATTATCATTTGCACCAGGCATTTGAAAAAAAAAAAAGCTTAGAGGGTGAAACAAAATGTATAAGGTCACATAACTATATAGCTATCAAGTAGCAGAGCTGGGATTTAAACTTTATCCGCCTGACTCTTGAGTACTGAGCTGTTTACATTGCACTTGACAAGCACTCAGAAGCAGTGTGGCTTTGGGGTCAGGAAAACAATGGGACATGAATTCATGGTCTACCCTTTCGATATAAAATGCAGAAGTAATCACTTTTTGGGGCACAGTCCTTTTAATGTTAATATATGCAATGGTTCTTGTTAACACTACCTCAAGTAGGACACCAACATCTAACAATTTCGATGTGTGGGCTTTGCTGTGGAACTAGTGCAATGCTTCTGCTTCTGCTCCTATAGTTAGATGGTCAAAATTCAAAGTTATAGTGCAGTGCTGCTTATGATGAGTATATTGGTCACAAAAGTTTTAGCTGAAATGAGTAGAAAAAAAATGTGGCTTGAGAACAAATATATCATTTTATCTCTTGAAAAGTCCAGTGTTCAAGGGATTACAAGTTTGTTGTGCAAGAGCTCCTAGCCTACTTTTCTCTGAAACTATTCGTCTTATGCTCAGGATATTCATAAAATACCCTATGGATATTTCAGCTTCTACTTCTAGATATCAGATATTCAAATACATAAAGGTACCACATTCAATTAAATCCAACTTAGAGAAATATGTCCTTGTCTAGAAGCCCCAGAGCAAAGCATCCTTTTCTAATGTTAATGACCAATGCTGAACCACATGCCAAATGGTTTACTAACTAATCATGGCAAAGGGGAAACATGATCCTTAATTGGCTGGTGCCAGTCATGATACAGACATGAAAGCTAGCATACTGTAAACTTCCCATGATGAACATAGTTGTATAGTAGAGTCTATTAAACTTTGGAAATGGGCATTGTGGATAATGGATGGAAAGTGAACAGAAAGTCTGTAGGCAGATTTCTGATGACAGTTAACCTCTCTACTCCAAGACCACAAAATCCCAGTCTGAACTGGCCTAAGATTTAATTATCAGTTTAGTACAAATACCTTCCCTCTAGATAGAGCCTTTCAGTCTTGTGTGTGTATGTGTGTGTGTGCGTTCATGCACGCATGCATGTGTGCGTGTGCATGTGCGTGCGTGCGTGCGTGTGTGTGTGTGTGTGTGTGTGTGTGTGTGTGTGTGTGTGTCAATAGAAAGGGAGATAATATCACAGGAGGAAAGAGGAGGAAGAAGGGAGAGAGAGAAATTGGGAGAAAAGAAGAGAAAAAACATCTGCTAGGCATCTTATATGGAACATACTTGAGTATTACAATAATCATGGTATGTTTTTATTTATTTGTAAATAAAATTAAAAACACACCAGAAGCTCATTAATTACAAATCACTCGATCTCTTCATTCTATAGTCCCAGAAAAACAATTATTCTAAACCAAAACAAGATTGAAAAGAAAGAATTACTTGATTTGAGATGAAAAAGTTTAATTAATTCAAGTATTTAGTTTTTTTACTGTGTAAGATGAATAAAAGTGTTGTATAATTAGTGCATAAATTATCTACAAGGTTGAATACTGTTTTAAAATTTATTTTTTGCTAAGATTTTTAGTGTTAGGCTGATAGAAGACAAACATTTCCAAGAAGTTTTAAGATGATATTTGATGGAGTTTCTTTCAGTGATGAGAAAATATAAGCACAGAACAGCAGGATGTGTTAACAGAGGTCAACCATTGGATTGCATCTGCTTTAGGATGATGCCATTATCTTGATTCATGATCCATTTAATTTAGTCTATTCTATTTATCACTTTCAGAATGTTCATAAATATGTGGGTTCCTTGAGGGCAGAACCATGTCATATTGATCTGTGTGTATCCACACGCTGCCTACCACTGGGTCTGGCCTGACATAAGTGCACTATGAAGTCTGTCTGAACTTAGAAATGGCAGGTGGGTGTCCTTGATACTTGAGATACCTGGTTTACTTATCCTTATGACATCTTTGTTTATGCCAAAATACATTTATTTGTCACACCCTTTGCCCCCACCAGAAAGTTTATCTTGGGTAATACAGAAATTCAAAGTGATGGAAGAATCTTTTCACTTACTATTTTCTTGTCATTGCTTTATGGCAGGATACTGAAGCAGGAAATACAATGGTTTTGCCCAAAGCCAGGGAAGTTATACCATCCCTAGACTCCCTAGACCAAAATTTCAGTTAACTCAAAACAGGTATTCTATAACCAACATTTTGTAATACAGTTTACCATTTGAAGGGGCTTTCTCAACTCAAAAATGCTTTTTGTCCCATCAAGTCTGTCTGAAACTTAATCATTAAGTTTGGTACCTTTGCACAGACATTCTGATTATTTTTAAGCAAGTGAAGTATCTATACGAGAAGAATTTTAAGTCCCTGAAAAAAAGAAATTGAAGATGTCAGAAAATGGAAAGATCTCTCATGCTCATGGATAGGCAGGATTAACAGAGTAAAAATGGCAATCTTACTAAAAGCAATCTACAGATTCAATGCAATCCCCATCAAAATACCAACACAATTCTTCACAGACCTGGAAAGAATAATACTCAACTTCATATGGAAAAACAAAAAACCCAGGATAGCCAAAAGAATCCTGTACAATAAAACAACCTCTGGAGACATCACAATCCCTGACTTCAAGCTCTACTATAGAGCTACAGTAATAAAAACAGCTTGGTATTGGCATAAAAACCGACATGTGGACCAATGGAATCGAATTGAAGACCCTGACATTAACCCACACACCTATGAACATGTAATTTTTGACAAAGAAGCCAAAAGTGTACAATGGAAAAAAGAAAGCATCTTAAACAAATGGTGCTGGCATAACTGGATATCAACGTGTAGAAGGCTGCAAATAGATCCATATCTGTCACCATGCACAAACCTTAAGTCCAAGTGGATCAAGGACCTCAACATAAATCCAGCTACTCTGAACCTGCTAGAAGAGAAAGTAGGAAGTAATTTTCAACGCATTGGCATCGGAGATCACTTTCTAAATATAACACCAGTAGCACAGACACTGAGAGAAACAATCAATCAATGGGACCTCTTGAAACTGAGATGCTTTTGTAGAGCAAAGGATATGGTCAACAAGGCAAAGCGACAGCCTACAGAATGGGAAAAGACCTTTATCAACCCCACATCTGACAGAGGACAGATATCCAGAATAAATAAGGAACTCAAGAAATTAGACATCAAAACGACCAACAGTCCAATTAAGAAATGGGCTACAGAACTAAACAGAGAATTCTCAACAGAGGAAACTCAAATGGCTGAAAGACATTTAAGGAATTGCTCAACATCCCTAATCATCAGGGAAATGCAACTCTGAGATACCACCTTACACCTGTCAGAATGGCTAAGATCAAAAACACTGAAGACACTTTATTCTGGAGAGGATGTGGAACTAGGGGAACTCTCCTCCACTGCTGGTGGGAATGCAAGCTTGTACAACCACTTTGGAAATCAATATGGTGCTTTCTTAGAAAATTGGGAATCAATCTCCCCCAAGATCCAGCTATACCACTCTTGGGCATATACCCAAGAAATGCTCAATCATACCACAAGAGTACTTGCTCAGCTATGTTCATATCAGCATTGTTTGTAATAGCCAAAACTTGGAAACAACCTAGATGCCCTTCAACTGAAGAATGGATAAATAAATTGTGGCACATATACACAATGGAATACTACTCAGCAGAGAAAAACAATGACATCATGAGGTTTGCAGGCAAATGGATGGATCTAGAAAAAAATCATCCTGAGTGAGGTAACCCAGACTCAGAAAGACAAATATGGTATGTACTCACTCATAGGAGGATACTAGATGTGGAACAAGGATGACTAGACTGCTACTCACATCACCAGTGAGGCTACCTGGAAAACAGGACCCCAAGAAAGACACGAGGATAGCCCAATGACGGAGAAATGGCTGAGATCTTCATGAACAACCTGGACATGATTGGGAGCAATGAAGGGCAAGGGTCGAAGGAAAGAGAGTGGGAGATCCCAGCTGGATCAAGAACAGAGAGGGAGAACAAGGAATAGGAGACCATGGTAAATGAAGACCACATGAGAAAAGGACGAAACAAAGTGCTAAAGAGGCCCACAGAAATCCACAAAGATACCCCCACAAAAGACTGCTGGCAGTGGTCGAGAGACAGCCGGGACTGACCTACTCTGGTGATGGGATGGCCAAACACCCTAATAGTTGTGCCAGAAACCCCATTCAAGGACTGAGGAATCTGGATGTAGACATCCATGGCTTGGCCCCGAGTAGAGCGCCGGGAGTCTAATTAGCAAGAAAGAGGAGGGTTTATATGAGTGAGAATTGCTGAAACCAAGGTTGGATAAAGCACAGGGACAAATAGCCAAACGATAGGAAACACATGAACTATGAACCAAAGGCTGAGGGGCCCCCATCTGGATCAGGCCTTCTGAATAGGTGAGACAGTTGATTGGCTTGATCTGTTTGGGAGGCATCTAGGCAGTGGTACCAGATCCTGGGCTCATTGCATGAGTTAACTGTTAGAAACCTGGGACTTATACAGGGACACTTGGCTCAGTCTGGGAGGAGGGGACTGGACCTGCCTGGACTGAGTCTACCAGGTTGATCTCAGTCCTCGGGGGAGGCTTTGCCCTGGAGGAGGTGGGAATGGGGGGTGGGCTGGGGGGAGGGGGAGGGGGCAGGAAGGGGGAGAACAAGGGAATCTGTGGCTGTTATGTAGAACTGAATGGTATTGTAAAATAAAATTAAATTAAATTTAAAAAATTAAAAAAAAGGAAAGATGGCGGAGACAAGCAGACGCAGGTAGGCCTGTGGCAGCGGCCCGCGGAGGTGGACGGGTCCGGCGGCAGTGGCTGACAGGGACATTTAGGCCCAGCGGCAGCTGGCGGAGACATTCAGGCCCAGCGGCAGCCCACAGAGGTGGACAGGCCCTGCGGCAGAGATAAGCAGACGGAGGTGGCCAGGACTGGCGGCGGCGGCCGACAGAGGCATTCAGGCCTGGCGGCGGCCCACAGAGGTGGACAGGCCACACGGTAGAGACAGGCAGACGCAGGTCGGCAACTTGCGGAGGTGGAAGGGCCCGGTGGCAGCGGCCGACAGGGACGTGCAGGCCCAGCGGCAACCGGCAGAGACATACAGGCCCCGTGGCAGTTCGCAGAGGTGGATGGGCCCGGTAGCAGTGACAAGAAGAGGTAGGTAGGCCCGTGGTGGCAGCCGGCAGAGACATACAGGCCCATTGGCCGCCCGCAGAGGTAGACAGACCCAGCGGCAGCTGACAGGGACATACAGGCCCAGTGGTGGAGACAAGTGGAAGCAGGTGGGCCTGTGGCGGTGGGCCACAGGGGTGGACAGGCCCGGAGACGGAGAGGGGCGGACGCAGCTTGGAACGGGGACGCCCCTAGCCCCAACACTTGGGGAAGAGGCTATCTCCGTGGGTCGGAACCAGAGCGAGTCTGGATACTCCGTCTGGGGACAACCCAGGGCCCAACTGCTGATCCTGTGAAACCCAACAACTTGGAGGTGTTGGTGAGACTACCCTGCTCAGCTGAAACCCATCTGGGAGAGGATTCAGATACCTACAGCTTGAAGTCTGAAGAAACAAGATCAGCTGAGGAGTTGACAAATGAACAAAATGTGACCTGGGAACACAGAAGAAGGCGCTACCCAGTCACCAAACCAGATCACAAGAATCATAAGTATATAATTCACCGACTGAAATAAGCTGTCCCTGAAGAAACAGCCCAATAGCACCAATTTAACTAAGAACCCCTACTAAACCAAGACTAAAAATTAGAACAAGAGAGGCACTCTCAGACACAGACACCACCTGCACCGCACAGAGGAAAAGATGAGTAGACGCCAGTGCAAAAATACAGGCAACAACATAAAGACCTATATGGCAACATCAGAACCTAGTGATTCTACACCTGCAAGACCTAAACATACCATGACAGAAGAAACAGAAGAGATCAACCCTAAAAATGACTTTAAGAAGATGATAGAGGCCCTTAAAGAAGAAATAAAACATTCCCTCAATGAAGAAATAAAAACTTTCCTTAAAGAGGAAATGAAAAACTACCTTAAAGAGGAAATAAAAACTTTCCTTAAAGAGGAAATGAAAAACTCTCTTAAAGAGGAAATAAAAACTTCCCTTAAAGAGGAAATGAAAAACTCCATTAGAGAGGAAATTAAAAACTCCCTTAAAGAAATGGAAGAAAAAACGAACAAAAAATGGGAAGAAATCAAATCAAGCCAAGAAAAAGCAATTAAACAGATGAAAGAAACATTCCAAGATCTGAAAAATGAATTTGAGACAATAAAGAAAACATATGCTGAGGGAATGCTGGAAATAGAAATCCTGACAAAAGGAACAGGAACAACAGAAACAAGCATAACCAACCGATTGCAAGAGATGGAACAGAGAATCTCTGACACTGAAGACATGATAGAGAAAATAGATTCGTCAGTCAAAGAAAACACTAAAGACAAAAAAGTCATAACACAAAACGTCCAGGAAATTTGGGACACCATGAAAAGACCAAACCTAAGAATAATAGGGATAGAAGAAGGAGAAGAATACCAACTCAAAGGCACAGAAAATATATTCAACAAAATTATAGAAGAAAACTTTCCTAACCTAAAGAAAGAAATACATATGAAGATACAAGAAGCTTACAGAACACCGAATAGGCTGGATCCAAAAAAAAAGTCCCCTCGCCACATAATAATCAAAACACTAAACACACAGAACAAAGAAAAAATATTAAGAGCCGCAAAGGAAAAAGACCAAGTAACATATAAAGGTAAACCCATCAGAATAACACCAGACTACTCAATAGAGACTATGAAAGCTAGAAGATCATGGACAAATCTCATGCAGACACTAAGAGACCACGGATGCCAACCCAGACTATTATACCCAGCAAAACTCTTAATCACCATAGGCGGAGTAAACAAAATATTCCAGGATAAAACCAGATTTAATCAATACCTATCTACAAACCCAGCCCTACAGAAAGCACTAGAAGGGAAAATTCAACCCAAAGAAGCTAAACACATCCATGAAAAATTAAGCAATAGATAATCCCACACCAACATACACCACAGAAGAAACAAGCTGGTGTAGCTATCCTAATATCTAGAGAAAAAGGATGTTTCAAAAGAGAAGAAGTCGTGTGGCAATGCCTCAGTGGTCCAGGTAACTACCAGAACTCGGAAAAGTTGGTTGAATTTGGGATTGACTGGGAGGCCAAAGATTTAAAAAGCAGAAGATTCTCTCAAGACACAAGTTGTGTGATAATAGTGTGTTTTGTGTGTGTGAATGAGAATTTGTAAATGTTGAATTCTAGGCTTCGACAATCATTGTCAGTGCAGATTAAGCTGCAAGTATTTATGCTTTAAAACTTAAATTATAAAGCTAGTTACGTCTTTCTAACAACTAGTTTTAATGTTTATGAGCATATTTTACCTACATTACCTTTTCAGGATGTTGAGAAAGATGCATCACAAGCAAAGGCTGGAGGCTGGGGGCTAGATGGTTTTGAGGAAGAGGTCTTGGTGGACTCTTTCATAGAGCAAAGGGAAGCAATGCCTTCTGGGAAATGAGCTAAGTTTTAATTTAGTCTTTAGGATTAGAAGTCAAAAACAAAAATATTAAGGAAAGTAAAACCTAATTGATCTTTGAAGTATTGTTATATGGAATTGAGTGGGACTTTTGAGGCCTTTCTTCCAGAAAACAAGGACTTGGTTGTCAGGCCTATATTAGGCCTAAACCTTGGTGCCATGTAGTTGTACTTAAATCATTTCAATGGAAAGTGTCTTAGTGATTGGAACTTCTAGTGCAGTTTGGAGTTCTTCCATTTGAAAAATGTGATATTTGCATGGGATTGTTTGAATCTTGTTTTCTAGTCCCTCCCCATCACCATCCTCATAGTCTGAAGGTAGATTTTTCTCTTGATAAAGGAACAAAATAGGTGAACATCTTGTTTGTAAATAGGTATCTAGTAACTAGTGGTAAACTTGAAATGGTAGAATTCTTTAAAGCCTAATTCTAGATAGCCTTAAGAAAATATATCTTAATTACTTTTGAACCTGTATTCACCTTGTTTTTTTCAAATATCTTAAGTTATATTTTCTTTTTCAGAGCTGCTTCTTATTTGGGGCTGCTTTTTTTTTTTTTCTTTTTTTTAATTGAGGCGTAATTCATAAAAGGGTATATTGTTTTGATGAGACTTTTTTACAACTGTGGCTGGATGTCTTTCTTTAGTCTTCCAAGAAGGGCCATTTTACTTTTTTAGAGTTACTTTTCAAAGTCATGAGGTCAACAACTTGGACTACTATGCATGTAAGTGCTAATGCAAATTAAAGCCCAAGTTGACCTCCAGCAGCAGTTCATTCTATGTTGACAGTGAGAGAACACTTTGCCTGTTAGGATACTGTTACTCGTGGACTGAAATGCTGAAGAAACCCCTCCCCCTATTTTGTTTTTTTGCAAAAATCAAGGTATATTCTAGGGTTTCCTGGTTGACCTCAACCGATAAACTGAGATGATAGTCTTAGTTCAGAAATGATCTGAATGTAGATTTACAGTCTACCTGTACAGCTGGCTAAGTGAGATCACTTTCACAGTTCTGCATGTATCCCATCATCTCCCCATTAGTCACTGAACTCTTAAAACTGGTATTGTAACATTATTACAATGTTTTGCGCCAATTTTATAAACTTTACAGTACAATATGTGTTCCTTTTCTGAGGCAAACCAATGGTATATTTCTCAAGGTTCTGCTGCTATCAGCAGTGTTGATGGAGGATTTTTTATACATTTGTAATAGATAGAAATAAACCAGAAAACAAGAAGGAAAAAAAAAGTGGTGGAGGAAAAGGTGAACACTGCAAGAATACTCAAAAGGGCTGAGAGTTGCAAGCGCCAAGAATGGCTTTGCATAGTAAATGGAATAGAACAGCTCTGAACTATAGCTTACTTTTCCTGGTTTGGTCTGACAGAATGATTGAATGCTTTTGTACAAAAATCAGAGCCTTAAAAACAAGGATTTGGTGAGATTGTAAAATGGTGTGCCACTTTGGCAAAACAGTCTGGTGGTTGGTCAAAATGCAAAACATTGTTACTCTGTTACTCAACAATTCTACCCTTAGGAATATATCCTCAAACTACTGAAAATGTGCACCTATGAAACATGTACATGAAGGTTTACAGCAGTGTGTTGCTAATAGTAAAAAAGTTAAAACAACTCAAATAGCTATCGAATACTGGAGAGAAATAAAATGTGGCTTATTCATACAATAGAATATTATTAAGACATAAAAATGAATGAGAAACTGACAGATTAAATGACTTTGGTGAACCTTCATAATTTCATTTGTAGATCTTTCCATTTCTAATTTATAAATACAGTTGGGGTTATAAATTATAAATGTACTGCCTCCTGTCAACATTGTATATTTCTATTTGATGATTTCTGTTGTCAAACATTATATGGAAATGTTTCCAAGTATTTTCTGTATTAACTGTGAATGAATAGAACAAAATAAATTGCCTGTGATGGAAAAATTAAAAAAAAAAAAAAAAAAAAATTAAAAAAAAGAATTGTATACATGTGCAATGTATACATGTTATATTATTTCCAACCTTCTTTTTCAACCTCCATTTCCTCCTGTGTCAACAATCTTTATCCCTTCTAGATTTCATGATCTATATGTGTTCAGAGTTGACCATTAGAATGGATAAATGTATCAGGCTTTTGTCTCTGTAGAAAACTGATTCTGCCTTCCTCACTAACCATTAACTGACTGTAGTTCATTATCTTGGGATGTTCCTTACCCACATTGACATTGTGACTAGTATGGTCTTATGCAGGTCTTGCTTAGGTAAATATATTGTTTATATTCTCAAGGTGGAGCCTCACTATTGTACATATTATTAAGATTATATGATATAATCTTGAATCTTTTGTTCAAGTCATCTGACTCTTAAAATGTCTTTGCCTCCTCTTCTTTAATGGTCCTTGTGGGGTTTATGTAGTGTGTGTAGCATGGGGACTGGGTATACCAGAGTCATTCAGTCTCTGCTTTTGACAAGTTGTGTCTCATTTTCATGGAAAAAGAAGCTTCTTTGATGAGAACTGAGAGCTACAGTTATCTATGGGGAGAAGGTTAAGTATTTAGAATATAGCTGGAGGCTATATTAATTTAGGAAAATGACAGTAGTAGGTTCTCCTCTATGGTCTAGTTCATCTCCAGCCATGGGTTCTTTATTCCTTTAGCTGCTTTATAGAATCTTCTGATATTATGAGAGTTAGCTCAAAGGAAGGAGGCTTCCAGATCAGCATCAGCTTGATTCTCCCAGTTTGGTGACCAAAGCATATGATGTCTTCAGCAATAGGATCTTATCTTCAAGTTCTAGGATGCAGCCAAGGAGAATAACAATAGATTTTCTAACTAACATTGTATTTGCATTTTTTTTTTAAGTTTACAAAGTACTTTAAGCATCTCTTTTGATCTTCAGAGCATCAGGGAGATTGGGCAGGGCAAGCATAATTAACCCTGTCTTGGAGATTAGGAGACTGGCTTTCAGAAAGGTTAAATACCTTGGACCCTGTAAACTGTGAATATTGTTTTCAAATGAACCAACTCATTGTTTAGTGCCTGCACACCCTGTGAACCTTCCCTGTTTCCACAGATTGGAATTGTTCCTTCCATGATCTATGTCCTTGGGCATTTGTTATACTCTGTTATAGCATTTTTTGTATAAATGTTCAACACTTCTGGAGGACCTAAAGTTAATCTGTTCTAGACAGTCTTCTGAGTTTGGGTTATATCCATACTGTCCTTTACAAGGAGTTCATTTTGTCTCCTTGAATACTTTGTTGACAGGAAATTCACTTTTGATGCATTCAGTTTCCTTATAGTTCCCTGGATAGTATTTATTCCATTTTATACATGTTTGTAAACCGTCTTCAGACAAAACTGGTTGTCCTTATCATTCTTGCATCTCATCCACATCCTCCCATTGTATCAGAAGCTCAATAAAGGTTTGCTGAATGAATAAATCAGTGAGTGAATGGTTGGATGAGTTTTGAATAAAATCTTCAAATAGCTCTGTCTTGTATCTTTCAGAACTATTGACCTGTCACCCAAGGTGTTTTTAGTTGCTAATTTATTTTCCTTTGGTTGGCATTTTAAAATCCTTAACGCAAATATTTTTAAAATACAAATCATTGGTCTAGCTGCTCATAAACTGGATGCATATTACAAGTGAGTGTAGGAGCTGTGCGATATGAAATTGTAATAGTCTGTGGAACAGCCAGCAGCAGGAAGAGATAACTGATGCCTGTTTGTAAGGGAGATAGCTGCTAAGCCAGGGGAAAACCAAGGGTAAATTTTAATGTTAGAAAAGAACATAAAACAGAATGATCAGTTTGGGGCAATAAACATATAGGCAGACAGAGGCATGACACTCAAATGATTAAGTTTTGTACACGTCAGCACACAAAACATGCATTTGCATCCTGTAAGTACTAGCCATGTGGTGCTAGACAATGTTTCTATTGTGCACTGTTCTCACATAGGAGATGGAAAAATAAACTGGATGAAAACTACCAAGATAATTTTAAACAATTATACATGGGGACTGGAGAGATGGCTCAGTGTTGAAGGAAACTGTTGCTCTTGCAAAGGACTAGGGTTCAGTTCCTAGCATCCATATGGTACCTTGCAATCACTCTTAACCCCAGTTCCAGGGGACCCAATGCCCTTCTTACCTCTGTGCACACCAGACATGTAAGTGGTACACAGACATATGTGCAAGCAAACATTTATACATAAAATAAATAAATCTAAAAAAAGTGTGTGTGTCTTTGTGCATATATATGCATATGGAGGCTGGAGGATAACCTAGGTGCTATCCTCAAGAATGCCTCTCACCTCCTTTGAGACAGGTTTTCTCATTGGCCTGGACCTCCCCAATTAGGCTAGACAAACTGGCAACTAGCCCCAGGGATCTTCCTATCTTCTTTCCCCAGGGCTGGATTTACAAATGCATATCACTGTGCCTGGCTGTTTACATTGGTGCTGGGGTTAAAACTTGGATCTTTGAATTTACAGAGCAAGCACACTAGCAATTGTGCCACCCATATATCCTACCCCAAATTATCTTTATGACAGATTGGTAGCCGGCGAGCCTAGATTATCACCTTGATGTGCCTCCAGCTAATGGCGCAGTCACATCTCTATCTGTGTTCTGTCAAAGTCATACATATGAGGTGGCTGTATGCTTCAGAGAGTGGTGAACAGGACAAAATGATATTATTCCAAAATCTTATTTGTTAACCAGTTGTCAACTGCTTTCAGATCTTGACAACCTCTTTAGAATCTGCCTACTTTTCATATAATAGGTAAACTAACTTCCCCTCAAATATGAGGAACCTTCTGGGGCAACTACACCTATAGTACACAGGCCTCAGATCTCCCCCTGTATTATGGAAAACTGGCATCCTTTGGTATCATATGATTCTGACATAAGTTCAGCCTGTTCTTTGGTGATTTTTATAGTAATCACAATGAGTTCTTAGTCCAGATACTTTTGCAATAATTAAACATGAAGAAAGTGTAGTTATGATGAAAGCCAAAGCCTACTCTCAGCTCTTTCTCCAAATCTCTCTCTCTCTCTCTCTCTCTCTCTCTCTCTCTCTCTCTCTCTCTCTCACACACACACACACACACACACACAGCTCATTTCTCTGCTTTCTTTTGTTCATTTTCTAATATGTAGATTGTCAAGGAAACCCCAAATTAACATGTCTTTTATAAAGTGCAATTGATCTCTTCCTCAGACATTTTGGTGCCAGTTGATATTCAAGTCTGAATTCCCATCTTCCCACCTACTAAGGATTCATTTTTTTAAATACTGACAGTCCTCCACCCCATCATCCCCCAAATCTACTGGCAAGTTGACAAAGTTGATGAAAACTTCAATATATGTTGGTTCAATCTTACTTGGTTTTGACTCCGTAACTCCCCCTTGCTTCTATTGGGCAACTTCCACCTGGCTAGGTGAATTCTATTCCAGTATCATGGAAATGCATCAGATGAACGCTAAGGACCCAGCACAGCTCTGCCATTGCCCACTGGAAGCCAAGGTAAAAGCCACTCACTTTGCAGTAAAGCCTGACTACTCCTCCACAGTTGACATTGATAACTTGTTTTGAATGGAGAAGCTAAGAATGTCCCAGGCACAAAGGGAACAATCTGGCAATAAATACCTGAAGAGGAGCCATCCAAGTGCAGAGGAAAAGAATGAGGCTGAAAACTGATTTGAACATTTCTTTCCAGACTTTGACACTTTTCCTCTACCATGCTCTGATAATTCCTCAAAGGCCAAGCTTGCCGTGCATGTGGAATAGAAAATAAATGTCCATGCCCCCACTTTTTTTTTTAAGAATGAAACAAGATCTTCTTCTCTGTAGTTTACCAAAAAATTTCAAAGTGATAAGTATTTTAAAAACAAACAAAAAACCAACAAAATTCCCTTTGTTTTTTTAAAGACAGGAGGATTTAAAATGAGAGATACCTATGTGCTTTATCCTAAGTTGCTATCACCTCTCCTAGAGAACATCCAGGAAAATTTTCACATATTTCATTGAATGAGAATTAGAATTGAGAACCAAACACTGTTCAAAGATTCATGGATCCTGAAGACAGAAATAACCATGGACAACATAATGTTCACATATTAAGAAAACAATTGTTCAACCTATTTTATTATGATGGATTTCAATGTGGTTGAAGACAAACCACAGGATACCAGCAAAGTACAATAGCAAGCCTTGAGGCATCAGCACTTTGAGGAGTATGCATTCGAGCTGACATTTGTGATGGCTTATATATGAGTTGTACTACATAGCTTATCTGGAGTGTGTAGTACCTGGGTATTTAATCAAACACTAACATAGTTGCTACTGCAAAGATATTTTGTAGATGTGGCTAAAGTCTACAACCAATGGACTTTAAGTTAAAAACAGCTACCCTTGTGTGGACAAATTGTCTTCACTCAATAGAAGGTTTTAACACTAAAAGATTTTCCAAGGAAAATTTCTATTAAAAAATGACATCTATGCTTTTTAGGTTGTGAGTCTATCAACCTGCCCTGCTGTTTTGGGGGGCTTTCCAGTGATGAATTCTGTGTGTGTGTGTGTGTGTGTGTGTGTGTGTGTGAGAGAGAGAGAGAGAGAGAGAGAGAGAGAGAGAGAGAGAGAGAGAGGAAGGCTGTCTGTATTGTATGTATGGGCACACATATACAGGCACACACGTATAACCTCCATTGTTGCTGCTTTGCTAGACACCCTGTCTCAGTATCTGAAAGCCAATGATGAGAAACTGAAGAAAGTTGTTCTACAGAGAAAATAGCCAATGTGAATGTCTCATTCACCATCTGTTCTTCATGCCTGTGGTTCCTCAAAAAACATGCTTTTGCAATAACTCAGAGAATTTGTTTCTACTTTATCTACCTCATACTTACTTACTGACCTTGATACAAGTGGGGGTCCTGAAGGTGATGCACATCCCATAGACAAGCAAATCAGTAGGCAGCCCAGAGAAACTCTTCTGAAATACTTTAGGTTTGGAATCTGGTGTCATATTGTAGCCTAGACCTCTACTATTTTTTTTTTTAATAAGAGCCTTGGTTGCACAAGGCTTTTGTCTTTCTGGGACTTAGTGTTATGTTGTTTCATAAAATGAGGAAGATATTGATAGTTCATATTATTGAGTGATTATTGTGTTTTATACTCTGTTTTTAGCATACAGGTATTCTGCTAATGCCCTCACTAAAGCAAGTGAGGACACGCTTATAGACCCATAGAAAATAGGTTTTGGGTGCAGGCCTTTGCTCAAATAAAAGTCTAGCTCTTCAACTTTTGCTCACAATCACACCAATAAAATGACCCATGTGATCTATACTCACAAGGATGCTGTGAACAGTAGCTAGTGAGGAGCTTTTACAACCCAGACAGCTATAAAAATGGGAATTGTTAACTATTTCCCTGTGCATCTCAGCAGAAGGATCTGATATATTCACCAAGTTTTACTAAGATTTGCTTTATTTTTATTGAGAGTTTATTTTCTGACTTTTCAGGTTCTGCAAAATATCATTTCATCCTGGTCCTGTGAAGAAGTCATTTCATCTTTTGCTGAGTGAGACATGCTAAGGCAGTGAGAGATTAGTATTGCCCTTTAACTACTACAGCTGCAAATTGTACTCAAGTTTGTCTAAGGGCAGTCTGAGCAGAAGCCCACTTCATCAGCTCTGTGTCTTCTTGCCTTCCTCCCTGCATGCATGCTTTAAGGATGCCACGCTGTCTTCTTGTCTTCCCCTTTGGACCATCACTCCAAAGGAAGAAAGTGTTCCATTGGCCTTTGAACAAATTTACACATATCAATTCTGAACACATGTTCTCCAAGATGTAGATTTATGAGTGCAAGCTGCCTCCTCTCTCCCCCTGCCCCTCCCCTTTCCTCCTTTCCCTCCCCTTCTTCTCTTTTCTTTCCTCTCCTCAGTAACCTCCTGGGCATTTTCAGATGTGAAAGTACAAGGGAGCCCTATAGCCTTGTCCTCCCTTCTACCATGTTGCTTATACCAAGGGGCTTTCATTCTCTTGAACTCTCTTTTCTCTGATTCTGTTTCTCTGCTTGCTCTTCCTTTACATTTCAGCTGAAGCTGCTGCTGCAATGGTGCTGAAGGTATTCTGATGCTCTGCTTGTTGTGGAAATAAACTCTTCTTCACACACTCACACACAGCTTGTGTTCTCCTGATAGAATACATGCTTAGAGTTTCTATGTACTTCTCATGCAAAAATGACTATCGAGCTTAAGAGACATCCAGGCAGGTATTCCAATAGCAGAGGTTTCTTTACCCAGAGGGGAATCTTGTGATTCATTCAAATTTCATTTTACCTTAGTTCCAGGTAGGTTCCTGCTATGTGCTTAGACTGCACTGATTAATCCCATACCAAAATTCAGTGGATATACTGTCTCTCCCTATCTGAATTCATAAGGATACCTGCGAGCAGATAACCAACAAACAAACACTTGTAATGAGAAGGATAGAGGCAAGGGGGAGATTTTACAGAATATTCTAGAAAGAGCTAAAGGGGTCAGCTGTACAGAAAGTCCAGGCTATGTTCCTAAGTGCCAGAGTGTGGGATGGTTCTGGCAAATTGTGGGAGTATGAAAAGGGGACTGATGGAGGAGGTAGAGCTATTGAGGGTTATAAAATCCCACATACTAGTAGAAAGGAATGCTGAAAAACAGAAATAGAACACTTGGATGCTGCTAGTTTGATATTATGAGTCTTTAGACATTTTGATGTGGCCTAAGACAAAAAGCTTTCAACCTCAGCCTTTATTTTATTGTGGAAGAATGCAAGCGGAATATTACATCAGCCCATCCATGACCTTGTTCATAAGTCAAAGTCCACATGTGGTACTTAGGTTCCACATCCTGGTATCTTTGGGTCTCCTTGCATCCTAGCATCTTAGTTTATCCTTGATCTTCTGGCAGCCTGTTTTTCCTGTGGTTGTGCCAAACAGGTCTGCTTTGGGATACATGCCTCGTTGAGCAGAAAGAGTCCTGTCACAGCCATGTTGAGCTGAGTAAATCACATGAAAATTTCCCCAAGTATCTGTCCACTTAAGGAATTGAGCTAGGCTGTGTATCATGTCATACAAAGAGCCTAGCAAGGAAGACATCAGCAGAAGGCTATGACAGTTTTGATTTAAAGTCTGTTTTGTTTGATGTAGATACAGCCACTCCTGCTCTTTTGTCTGGTGGAACTTTTGTTATACTTTCATGTGAAACCTGTATTTTAAGTTTCAGTACATAATTTGTGGACAATGTACACTCACATATTTCCCCCATCTAGCTGCTTTATATTTATTAATTGGAGGTCTTAATTTGCATTTAAAATAACCATAAATGGGAAGCACTTACTATTGGCACTTCATTGATTATCTTGTCTTTTAAAGTTTTATTTCTCATTTTCTCTTTGTATTTTCTTTTTGTATTTCATTGGCTAAGCCTTGATGTATTTTTTGCCCATTCCATTTTTCTCCTTTTGTTTGTGTTATATATATACCTTTTGAAGTTGGCATGGGGATTACATGGAGCTTTGAGTTGTTAAATGATAGTTTTCCTTAATCTCACAACAATTTAAATCCACAAGAGTCAAGGCTGTTATATAATAATGAAAGTTATCATTCATCAGAACAACAGACAAATGACACATATATGTAACCAACATCAGAGCACCTAAAAATATGAGGCAACTATTAGTGAAAGTGAAGAGGGGAATTGAAGGCCATTTATAATAGGATGGTATGTCAATGCTTTATTTTTGGTCATTAATAGGACACACAGAGCACAAAACAAAAAAGCAACCGTAGCTTTGAGCACCACCACAGACTTCACACATAAAATATTTCACCCAATAGCAATGGAACATATATATTTTCAAATGCACATGTTCTTTAGAATAGGACATACCTTATCAAAGCAAACTTCAATAAATCTAAGATCCTAGTTCTACCAAGTATCTCTATCTCTTTTGACTACTGTGGAATGAAACTAGCAATAAGTAGCAGAAGGATAAACTGAAAAATTCATCAATATGTTGAATTTAAGCACAACCCTTTTGAACAACCAGTAGTTACAATAATCAAAAATCAAAAAGCACACACACACACACACACACACACACACACACCACAACAAAAAAAAACCCCAGAAATCAGTAAACATTTCTCATTTGGACCTCTCAACACCAATGGTTGCTAGTCCTTAACAAAAATACAAAGATTAACAGAGTGAATGTGAAAGCATGTTCTGCTGCATCTAAGAAACACACCTGAACATCAGAGATCGATACCACCTCAGAGTTAAAAGATGAGCAAAGGTATTCCAAGCAAATGGACCCAAGAGAAGCAAACTTGTGTAGTAATTTTAATATCTAACAAAATAGACTTCAAATCAAAACTAATCAGAAGAGATAGGGATGGACACTATATACTATTCAAAAGAAAAATTCAGCAAGAGGACATTCTTAACATCTATGGACCATACACAGAACACTAAAGATCATAAAAACAAAATAACAAACAAACAAAACACCAAAAATACACTACTACAGCTTTAATCACATACTGACATCCACACACCAATAGTAAAAGACTTCAATGCTCCAATCTTGCCAAAAACAGGTCATCCAGCAAAAACCAAACAGAAATGCTGGAGCTACAAGATGTTATAAATCAAATTAACCTAAAAGTTTTTTTTTTTTATAAAACATTTCATCCAAGAATAAAAGAATATATTGTCTTCTCAGAACCTCATATAACTTTCTCCAAAACTGACCATATGCTCAGACACAAAACGAGTCTCAACAGATAAAGAAAATTGAAATAACACCCTGCATCCTATTTGACTACCACAGACTAAAGCTGAATATCATCAACAACAGAAAGAACAGAAAGCTCACAAACTTATAGAAACTGAACAACTCCCTACTGTATGAAAAATAGGTCAAGACAGAAATTAAGAAAAAAATGAAAAACTATTTAGAACTAAATGAAAATAAATACACAACATACCCAAACTATAGGTAACAATGAAAACTATTTTAAGAGCCCAGTTGATAGCACTAAGTGCCTGAATTAAAAAAAAAAGGAGACTTCTAATACTAATAACTTAATAGCATGAAAATAGCCTGAAAACTCTAGAACAAACAGAAGAAATCACACATAAAAGGATTAGATGGCAAGATATCATCAAACTCACACTTAGATCAATAAAACAGAAACAACAACAACAAAACAATACAAAGAATTAATGAAACAAAAAAAGTTGGGAGTTAGTTCTTTGAGAAAAACAATAAGATTGGAAAACCCTTATTCAAATTAACTAAAAGATGGAGACAGAATATTTAAATTAACAAAATAAGAAATTTAAGGGGGACTTAACAACAGATAGATACCAAGGAAATCCAGAGAATCATAAGGACATATTTTAAGAAATTTTACTCCACCAAGTTAGAAAATCTAAAAAAAATAAGGGATGTTTCTTGATAGATACCATTTACCAGTTAAATTACAATGAGCAAACCAATACAATCAGACCTATAACCCCTATTGAAACAGAATCAGTAATTAAAATTCTCATATATACTCAGAGCCAGACGATTTTAGGGCATAATTCTACCTGATATTCAAAGGAAAGTAAACTCCAATACTCCTCAAATTATTCCACAAAATAAAAAAAGAAGGAATACTGTCAAATTTAGTTAATGAGTCCACAGTTACTCTGATACCTAAACCACATAGAGACCCAACAAAGAAACATTTACAGACCAATTTTCCTTATGAACAAAGATGCAAAAAATTCTCAATAAAATACTTGCTAACTGAATCCAAAAATATATCGAAAAGTTATCTACCATGATCAAGTAGGCTTTATTCCAGAGATACAGGAATTGTTTAACATACACAAATCGATAAAAGTAATCCATCATTTAAATAATATGAAAAACAAAACCCACATGATCATCTCATTAGTTGCAGAAAAGACCTTTGTTCAAAAAGTAACACCCTCTCATTATAAAAGTCCTTAGGAGATTAGGGATACAATAGACAAAATTAAACATAACAAGGGCAGTTGACAACAAGCACATAGTCAATGTCAATTTAACTGGAGAGAAACTCAAAGCAATTCTACTAAAATCAGGAACAAGACAGAACTCTCTTTCTTTGTGTACATATTTAGTGTAGCATTTGAAGTCTTACTAGAGCAAATAAGACAGCTGGAGGATATCAAGGGGATATAAATTGGAAAGGTAGACATTATACCATTTCTATTTGCAGATGCTACAATAGTATGCATAAGTGACCTTGAAAATTCCTACATGAGGCCCGCTGGTGGTGGAGCACGCCTTTAATCCCAGCACTTGGGAGGCAGATCCAGGAGGATCTCTGTGAGTTCCAGGCCAGTCTGATCTATAGAGCAAGATCCAGATCAGGCACCAAAACTACACAGAGAAACCCTGTCTTGAAAAAAAAAAATTTCAACATGAAACTCCTACAACTGATAAACATTTTCAGTAAAGTAGCTGAATACAAGATTAACTCCCCCAAATCAGTAGCTCTCCTCTATACAAATGACAAACTGACTGAGAAAGAAATCAAGGAAAGAATACCTTTCACAATGACCTCAAATAATATAAAATATCTTAGGGCAACTCTAACTGAGCAAGTGAAAGACTTACATAATAAAACTTTAAGACATTGAAGATATCAGAAGATGGAAAAGATCTCCCATGCTCATGTATTTTGTAGAATTAATGTAGCAAAAATGGCCATGCTACCAAAAGTAATTTACAGATTCAATGCACTTAGCATAAAAATTCCAACACAATTCTTCACACACCCTGAAAGAACAATTTTCAGCTTCATATGGAAACAAACAAACAAACAAATAAAAACCCAAGATAGCTAAAAGAGTCCTGAATAATAAAAGAACTCCTGAAGGTATCACCACCATAGATTTCAAGTTGTACTACAGAGTTATAGTAATATAAACAAGCATGTTATTGACACAAAACCAGAAATGTTGATCAATGGGCTTGAACTGAAGACTCAGATAAAAATCTAAGCATGGACACCTGACATTTTTTTCTTTATATATATATATATATATATATATATATATATATATATATATATAAATTGAGAAAAATTTTCCATTCATTTTACATACCAATCAAAGATCCCCCTCTCCCCTCCTCCTGCACCTCTGCACCTCCACCCAGTCTCCCATCTCCCACTCCCAATTCACCCCCCAGTCCTCCTCCTCACAAGAAGGCAAGGCCTCCCATGGGGAGGTGCATACAGTAAAGGCAAGTCCAACCCCCACCCACCCACCCACCTCAAGGCTATGGAGGAGACAGCTGACTTTTGACAGAAAAGTCAGAGCTACAGCTGGAAAAAAAGACACAACATCTTCAACAAGTGTTTCTTGTCAAACTGGATGACTGCAAGTAGAAGAATCAAAATAGATCTATACTTAATTACCATGCAAAAAACTTAAGTCCGAATGGATCAAAGACCTCAACATAAAGCCAGATACACTGAAGCTGATAGAAAAGAAAGTGGGAAATAGCCTTGACCTCATTGGCACAGAAAAAGACTTTCTGAACAGAACCATGTTAGCATAGACACTAAGACAAACAATTAATAAATAGGACCACATGAAACTGAAAATCTTCTGCATGACAAAGGGCACAGTCCTTCATCCAAAGCCACAGCCTATAGAATGGGAAGAGATTTTTTTTTAAACCAGTTACACAACATATAGAGGGCTAATATCTAAAATATATAAAAAATTCAAAAAATTAGATATCAAGGAAACAACCCAATTAAAAATGGGTTGTAGGCCCAGAGATTTCCCCATGGAGGAAACTCAAATGGCTGAGAAATACTTGAAATGTTCTTCATCCTTAACCATCATTAAAATGCAAATCAAAACAACTACTTTAAGATTTTATCTTACACCTGCCAGAATGGGTAAGATCAATAAAAAAAAGTGACGATCATGTTGGCAAGAATGTGTAGTAAGGGGAACACTCACTCATCCATTGCTGGTGGGAGTGGAAATTTGTACAGCCACTGTGGAAATCAGTGTGGTGATTCCTCAGGAAAATGGGAATCAATTTACCACAAGATCCAGCTATACCAGTCTCAGATGTATGTGTCAGCTTCTATTTTATCTTATTATACTTTATTTTATTATCTAAACAAAGGAAATACAGTGGTATAAAAATCTGTTGCTTTTAGAACAACAGAAGTTAGAGGACAATTGTTCTTTGGAGGAAACCTTCTGTCCCTCTTTCTTCTTGCTCCTGCTTTGTGGTTTCCAGGTTGTGGTTATTTTTTGGAAGAGTTGAGATGATGTAGCATACAATGTAGCAAATAGGTACACAACTCACCAAATCAGTTGGTTTTCAGTTTTATTTCAGTGATATCACCAAATACTTAAAACTGATTGAGATTAAATCTGTCAACATTACCCTAGCAGAAATTAAAACAGAAAAAATTTTAAAATAGAATTGTATGAAAATGTTTGTACTTAACATGGTACCATGTTCAATGAACACAGTTGATGAAGTCTTTGAAATGTGCCCCTCTACCTAAAAACAACAATTGTATTAGGAAAGTAGTCAGTACACTTATTCTGTCCTCTTTTTGGAAAAAACATCTCTCACCGTTCTGGACTGTCAAAACCCTAAACGTATGTCTATGTCTACCATGTGACCCACCTTTGTGAACCCAAAGGGCTTCAAGTCAACCAATCAGACATGCACTCTTATAATGTTAGAGAAGTTCTGTTTTGTTTTCTAAAAACCGGCCAAGGCCTAGTTCTGCTGGAGTGGTCACTTTCTATTCCTATATCTGGACCCCCAGCTCCTGAGATCATGCACAGTGACTGAAGTCAGGAGATAGGTGGGAACGGAAAGAGTTAGTCAGAAATTTGCACAGACATCTGGGGCAGCTGGTGGGATATTCAAAAACTCTTAGAGAAAAGTTGACAGATGACTTCGGAATAAATGATCCTTTAAAACATTCAGGGTGTAAAATATTAATGGAACCAGTGCTTGGCCCCCAAAACATTTGAGAATTTTTATTGATGCCAAAACATTTGAAAAATAGTTAAGCAATGTTTAACGACCTGGAAAAGCTGTGCTGTTCACCCAATTTTGTGTTATTTGTGAAGTGCTTGGATGAACCTCTCACACAACAGCTCCTCTGCAGGGATTCCATTAAAAGCTAGCCCCTTGGAGTTTCTTTTTAAAGGGGGTGGGAAGCCAAAGCGGAGTAAGAGCCTCATAAGGGAAATGAGAAAACTGCAGAAGTGTTTCCATATTGCACGGAGTTGCATTAGTCAGTCTTCTGGAAAAGGTTCCCGTGTTGTCAGCAGAACAATAAGGGGAAGTGTCTAATATATGAAGATTGCAGTTTGCATTGTAACAATTACTACACAGAGAGAATCATTTATCTGCTCTGATAAGGGAAAACAAGGTATGGTTTGGAGTTGTGGATAATTATTGTTAAGAAGTATTATCCCCCTCTTCCCTCCTGTGATTGGTATATAAGATGAATAAAAATTTCTTTTTTTTTTTTTTTTTTTTTTTTTGGTTTTTCAAGACAGGGTTTCTCTGCGTAGTTTTGTGCCTTTCCTGGAGCTCACTTGGTAGTCCAGGCTGGCCTCGAACTCACAGCGATCCTCCTGGCTCTGCCTCCCGAGTGCTGGGATTAAAGGCATGCGCCGCCGCCGCCGCCGCCGCCGCCGCCGCCACCACCACCACCACCACTGCCACCGCCACCACCACCACCACCACCACCCGGCTAAAAATTTCTTAATTAAAAAAAAAAAAAGAGAGATGTTATCCCCTACTGAATTGCCAATGGAATGATTTGGAAAGGTTAAGAAGATGGAGAGAGAGAGGTGAATTTGGGGAGCATATTGTAGTCCTGGCACTGTGATAGATGCTCATACAATATTTAACCTTAATATGAATTACGAGGCATTATTATATTTATGCCAGAGATTATAAAAATGAGGATAAGGGTGATGAATAAATTGCATAAGGTCACACAATGGATGTATGGCTGTACCTGGATTTGAATCCAAGTCTTTATTTCAAAGAAGGTGTTCAAGGAAGAAAATTTTATATATGCATATAACTTAATTTGGCCATGCCCCCATATTGATTGCCTGTTCCCACTCTTCCTTCTGGCTGTCCCTCTTTCTTTTTCCAAATAGACTTCTTATCTCTTTTCTTAACAGTAGCTTTTGCTTTCCATGACAGAAAACAAAGAATTTTGGATTGGGATCCAGGCATTTTAAATTCTAATGTTGGTTCAGACACTTCTCATTTCATGGGTGTGGGAAGTTCACATACAAGTTGTTAAAAATGATTTCATGAATCACATTTTAGCAAAATATAATAAGTCTCTTATTTAGATCATTTTCATAAAGGTCAAATATGTGCAAAATGATCAAACAAAACATAAAAATTAGTAGACCATCAATAATCAAAGAAGTCTTAGACAAAGAGAACAAAGATGTACTGAATCCTAAACCTGCCTTCAAAATATGCTACAAAGCTATAGTAATCATAGCAGAATGTATTGATCTTCAAACAACAGCAGCGGCAACAACAACAAAACCTTGCAGTCAAAGATGACAGATTAGCTAGAAATAAATCCCCACATTCACAGTGAATGGATTTTTAACAAAGCTATCAGTAACATACATTAGGAAAGGACGGTATCTTCAATAAACAGTGTAATGATAACTGGTTATCCATATGCTTAATGATGAAATTACACCCATGTCTCATACCACATAAAATAAATTGAAGTGGATTGAAGACAAATGCAAGACCTAAAATTATGAATGTTTTAAAATCAAACGTAAGAGAAAATCTCCATGATATTGATTTGGGTGATGATTTTTTTTAGACATGCCCCCAAAAGCATAGGCAACAAGGCAAACATAGACAAATGGGATGACATTAAAATGCATCCACATTCACAGAAAAAGAAATGGTCAGAAGTGAGCAGACAAAGTTACAAAATGATAAAGATATTTTAAACTCTATGTCTGACAAGAAATGAACATCCAAAATATGTAAAGGACTAAAGAAACTCAATAGCTAGAAAATAATCTCGTTTTAAAAATGGGCAAAGGACTCAATTAAACATTTCTCAAAAAAGCCAAGCAAATGCCAACTGCATAATGAAAAATGCTCAAAGTAACTAATTATCAAAAAATGCAAATTAAAACCACAATTAGACATTACCTCATACTGGTTAGAATGGAGATGATAAAAAAGACCCAAGATAGAAGATAGGTGTTTGTGGGGATGTGGAGAAATGGGGAATAACTACACTGTGTGAAGGAACTGAAACTGTTGTATCCACTCAAAAATGCTTTCCATAAGGCTGAACATATATGGGAAGTTCTTCAAAAGTTAAGAAAAAGATTTCCTTATGACCAAGAAGTTTTATTTCTGTGTATGTAACAAAGTAAAAGAGAACATTCTTCCTTCCTTCATTCCTTCCTACCTTTTTTCCTTCCTACCTTTTTTCCTTCCTACCTTCTTTCCTTCCTCCCTCCCTCCCTCCCTCCCTCCCTCCCTCCCTCCCTCCCTCCCTCCCTCCCTTCCTTCCTTCCTTCCTTCCTGTTTTCTTTTCTTCCCCCTTCTTTCTGTTCTTCCTCTCTCCATCCTCACTTTATGTCTTCCCTCCTTTATTATTTCTTCCTCTCCTTGCCCTCTCTTCCTCTCCCTGCTTTTCTGCCAGAGTTGAAGACTGAACCCAGAGAGGCTAACATATGCAACAGAAATGTTTTGCTGCTGGGCTACATCCCAGCTCTCCTTTATATGCTTGGAACATCCTAACATGCTAAATATAGTGTACTGGTAATTGTGATATCCATAGGATATGGGCTGCACACACATCAGGGACGTCAAGGAAAGCACATACACTGGTAAATTTGACTGGAGATTCAAACACTTGGTCTGGAAAACAAAAACAGATTCAACCGGACAGGGCAGGGCAGGCCTTATGTTATTATAGATAGACTTGACATTCTATGAAAGCTGTGAAAGTTCCTTGTTGGGAAAAACTTCAGTTCCTATTAAAACCAAAAATAGTTAAACAAGTAGCTAATGTGTTTTGGAAAGAACTCAGCTGGTGACTCCCACTGGTCTTCAAGAGTAGTAGACTCACAGTGGCTCCAGCAACAATATCTGTGGTATGAAAATTTGTACTGCGTATGTTCAGTGCTGATTGTCCTAACTCTAGCTTGTCCATCGTTTGCTTTCTGCCTTAACTCTTACTGTTCAGACAGGCTTGCTAGTGTCCTTCCCTGCATGCTTGGTCTTTATAGAGAACTTTATTAACAATAAAAACAAAAATTATATGGTGCTCACACTTCTTAAAAGGCCTCAGTATCTATTAACATATTTAATCATCCCAGTAAGCCAGTAAAATAGCAACTGATGATTTCACTCTCTTTGACACACAAGGATTTTGAGGCTTCAAGGTTAAGGTACATGATTAAGGACATCATTTTTAATTATTCAGATTGTATTTCACCCAAGCCTCCTCATTCTAGAGCCTGTGATGTTTTCAATTTATGTGGTTATTTTAAGAACAAAACTTTGTGAATTTCCTAGTCATTATTATAAGCAATTGTGACAGATATACACGAGAAAATAATCTGTGGTTCAAATATATTTGGGCAACATTATACAATGTGTCTAAATCTATGTTATTAGTGGTATATATTTAAATATGAAATATTCCTAAAAGATGAAAGAAAGTAGTCATGTTTTTCATTTGACTCAGAACTTTCCCAGTTTTACCTATAGATCATTTGTTAATATGGAGTACCCACTTCTATAAAATGTGATACTAAAATATCATAAATAAAATGGAGGAGGGAATATTGCCTCATCTTGTATTCTGACACTTGACCTTTCAGAATTAAGTTCTATCTTCCCTGTAGACTGGCATATAATCATTAGTTGTATTTTGGGAAAGCCGGTGGCTAGCTGGAGGGACTTTTAATATTGCTGTATGTTAAGCACACATGAGCTAACCACTATCCAGGGCAGGTGACAGAGGAAAGTGGCTTAAGTATTTCTTAAAATTACTTTGTAGTAAAATACCCAGACCTGATAGTCCATGGTGATTTGTACGTTTCTTGTATTATATTTTGTTTTTAAATTGCAAGCTTCAAAATGCCCTGTGGGCATTAATTATTTATTAGACTTTGAAGCCCTCAATAATTCCCTCTCATAAAATGACTATCTTTGAATCAAGTTATTTGTGATGTGGTATCTATTAGTAGTTGTTCAGATTAAGAAACAGTAATAAGAAATTAATTATCTAACCCAGCTGGAAAGGAAATAGAAGAAATAGTGATAGACACTGATAAGGATACATGGGTCATGTTGCACCCAGTGAGAAAGTCAAAGATCTGTTTCACTTATTTTTGTGAGAAAAAATGTTTCTATTTTTCAAATCTCCACTCTGTGTTCTAAGTAATTTGCTCTGTGGCCTTTTATCTTAAAAAAGAAACACAATAGACACTGACTTGCAAGCCTTTCAGCTCCTGAGCATTTGGAGAGGCAATGGAGGAAGAAGAGATGGGGTTAATTTTCCATCGTTTCTTGGATGTCTAAACCAGAATCATTAAAGATAATGTCCTTAATCATGTCCCGTAACCTGGAAGCCTCAACATCCTTGTGTGTTGGAGAGTGAAGTCACCATCTATAAAGTAAATGGATGAAGCTAAGTGAGGCATCTATAGGGTTTTTGGAATTCATAGTAAAGGTTAGAAAGTTTCATGTTCTCTAGTAATAGGGAGAGAGGAATATGCAACAGTGGCCAAGTACTTTATAAAACAAATAAAACAGAGATGTGAACTACAAAAGTGGGACAATAAATTCTTTTTTTCTGGAACTTGCTTTGTAGACCAGGTTGGCCTTGAACTCACAAAGATCTGTGTGTGCCACCACCGCCCGGCTAAGGGACAATAAATTCTTATGAGGTGTTGACCTAGGAATGCCTCATGGGAGTGACATTGAAATTGTTGTTTAAAGGTACACAGATCTGTTCCTGCCTTCTCTTTGGTTCTCATCTTCTGCCCTTCTAACCTCTACTTACCAATTTCCAGCTGCAATGGTCATCTCTGATTTCTACCCCAGAGCCTTTGCATTACTCTCTCTTCTTAGAATTCTTACGTCTCTGATGACAACTGGGGTAGGCACCAATCTATGAGTATAGCAGAATGTCATTAGACATTTTTCGCCTCCGGTCATGTTTGGTTCTATCCTAGGTCTCTGGGCCATCCAATGTCTGAGACCTAGTACTCCAGGCAGTGTCTGGGGTGGGCTCACTCTCTGTGGCTTGGGTCTCAGGTGCTTCATTCAGTAACTGATGAAAACAGATGCAGAGACACAAAGCCAAACATTAAGGTGAGCTTGGGAAATCCTGCTGAAGAGAGGGAAGAAGGAGTCAGAGGGGTCAAAGACATCACAAGAGAACCTACAGAATCAGCTAACCTGGACTCATAGCAGCTCCCAGAGTCTCAACCAACAACCAGAGAGCCTGCATGAGACAGCCTATATGACAATTGTATAACTTGATCTACTTACAGGACTCTTCTAACAGTGGGAACAGGGGCTGTCTCTAACACTTTTGCAGGCTTTTAGGAACGATTCCTCATACTGGTTTGTAACTAGAGTTTTCCTGCCTTGGCACAGTCAGGACAAATCTTTATCACCTACCAGTCCCACAGCTGCTCAGACCCAACCAAGTAAACACAGAGACTTATATTGCTTACAAACTGTATGGCCGTGGCAGGCTTCTTGCTAACTGTTCTTATAGCTTAAATTAATCCATTTCCATAAATCTATACCTTGCCACATGGTTCGTGGCTTACCAGCATCTTCACATGCTGCTTGTCATGGCGGTGGTTGGCAATGTCTCCCTTTGTCTTCCTGTTCCCTCCTTTCTCCTCTCTGTTAGTCCCACCTATGCTTCCTGCCTGGCCACTAGCCAATCAGTGTTTTATTTATTGACCAATCAGAGCATTTGACATACAGACCATCCCACAGCACTGGTTCACCTTGCCCAGTCTTAATACAAGGAGAGGAGCTACTTAATCCTACCACAAATTGATATGCAATGTTTTCTTTATATCAATGGGAGGCCTGCCCCTTTCTAACAGAAATGGAGGAGGAATGGATTGGTGTGGGGGCAGAAGGGAGGTGGGAGAGGGAATGAGAGGAGAGAAGGGAGTGTAGGTGAAATTTCTCTCTACCTGCCTTTTCCCAAATACCCAGCTGCCACTTCCCAAATAATTGGCTTGGATGCTTAATATTTTTATAAATGCTCAGCCAGTAGCTCAGGCTTAGTACTAACTAGATCTTACACTTAAATTAACCCGTAATTTTTATCTATGTTTAGCCACATGGCTTGGTACCTTTTCTCAGTGTGGTATTCTCATCTTGCTTCCTCTGCATCTGGCTGGCGACTTCTGACTACACCCTTCCTCTTCCCAGAATTCTCCTAGTCTTGTTACCCCACCTATACTTCCTGCCTGGCTGCTGACCAATCAGTGTTTTATTAAAACAATTTGAGTGACAAATCTTTACAGTGTATAAGAGCATTATCCCACAGCATTTCCCTTTTTGTCTAATTAAAAAAGCTTTTAACCTTACTATAGTAAAACCATATATAACAAAACCAGTTATTAATTAATAATTATAGTAACAACATCCAACCTATTTGCATATGAAAAAATTAGAGAAAATACTTAATTATCTATTTTATCTTGGTGAGTTTTATATCTAATTTACTTTCTATTATAACTAAGGAAAACCATAATTATGAATATTTAGTTTTCAACTCCATCAAAGACCCCAGAAGGGTGAAATGTTACCTAATGACAAGGACATCATACTACCTGGATAGTCACTGAAAGTTCCTCTGCAATGGTGGGGCATCCATCTTTGGCCTACAGGCTTAGCATAACTGACAGACTTTCCTGTGAAGCAGGATTTTTGAAGTACTATTCCACCTTGTCTTGGCAAAGTTCTGCAGTCATTTTCTTTTGTGTCCTGCTTGTCCAATTTGTACAGCATACTGTCAACAGTCAAGGCAAGGGCACTTTCTTTGCCCATATGCCTACTTTTTGCCATAAAGAAAACAAACTTCATATGAAGTTTCTTCAAAGCCTATCATCTTCTTTGAATTAATTGGTGCTGCCAGGAGCAGACATATCTCACTGTCCAGAAAAGTCTAAGTTTTTCAAACATTTTAAATGACATATTCTGTATGTCTTTGAAGTGTTTGAAGATTACTTACCTAATTGAAATTCAAATCTAGAAAAAAATGGTATGACTGTAATTTTAATTACCATAGATGACTAATAATTATTTTGTATTTCTTAATGATATACTACAATTTTAAATGAGTTGCATAAACATAATACCTTAAATAAGACTAAACGTATACATACAGTATAACAAAATTGACCTTAAATTTGTATCAATAAATGAAATTCCATATCAATGTAAAGTATTTTGAGATGAAGTTTTTTTTATTAAAATAGATTTAATAATCTACCTTTTTTCATCATTTCTATATCATACCCCTTTTAAATAAAAACAAACATCCATAAATAATATTTTGGGAATTTGGGCATAGTTTTTCATACTACTTCCTGGTGATTGGAGGTGCTGGCAATCTTATGGGGATCCTGAGAAAATTTAGAATTATGGTTAGATCTTGGCTGTAGTAGTCTGTGAGATTGAATTGTCTCAGCCAGTTGCCTTGAAGCTGTTCTGGATGTTGGATCATCTGGGCCATGGGTGTCATTGGAGACCTTTCAGGGTGTCTTGGTTGATCAAACTGTATTAACCTGGAAGCAATCCACTGGTTCTCATCTTCTGTGGAAACAAAAGCAGAACCTATTTTCAAAAGTGGCATATCCTTTGATCCAAATTTTGAAGTCAAGATAACTTTTGTTTGTTTTGTTTTGTTTTAAATTTATTTATTATGTATACAGCATGTATGACTTCAGGCCAGAAAAGGGGACCAGATCTCATTACAGATGTTTGTGAGCTACCATGTGGTTTCTGGGAATTAAACTCAGGACCTCTGGAAGAGCAGTCTGTAGATGTAACCAACTGTCTTATTAAAATAAGAAACATAGAACCAATGTAAAAGAGAAAGCCGAGAGGTCAGAGCTCAGAGCTAAAATCTTACCTCCTGCAGTACTCCTAGCTTCCCTGAAAGAGAGCTACTTCCTGTGTGTCTGTCTTTAAATAGTCTTTCTGTTCTGCCTTCTCATTGGTTGTAAACCCAAACACATGACTGCCTTATCACTGCCTGTAAGTACCGCCCTCCAGGTCTTAAAGGCATATGTCTCCAATGCTGGCTGTATCCCTGAACACACAGAGATCTACCTAGCTCTTCTACCAAGTGCTGGGATTAAAGGCATGTGCCGCCGCTGCTGCTGCCACCACCACCATGCTCTTGCTATGGCTCTAATATCTCTGACTTTCGGGCAACTTTATTTATTAACATACAATGAAAATCACATTTCAGTACAAATAAAATACCACCATAGCAGTCAGTGCTCTTAACCTTGGAGCCATATCTCCAGCCCAAGATAACTTTAAGATATATATGTTAGTTTAACTTAGTAGCCCGTGCAATCAAATATCTCTCTGCAGTTAAAAATCCCAAAGACAACACAATAATATACTGTATTCAGACTCACTGTGTATTTTGTATCTTTACATAGCTTTTTTTTGTTACTCTATTTCTTTTTTTAAGGACTTTCTCTACCCTTTTTCTTTTGTCTCTCAAGCTTACCTATATTTTTAAACACATAGTAACCTGTTCAGAGTTTTTTTTTTCCCAATCTAGATCTGTTATATTATGTATCTGTAATCATTTTCTAACCATTGCTTCAAACTGCACAGTGACTAGGACCAAAGCAGCTCCCCATTCAAATATTCAGTAGCAGGACCTCTCAAAAGAGCCATCTGTGCCATCAGCACAAACCGAGAAGCTGTTTCTTAAAGGAGCCATGTGTCTGTTAGCTACCAGCAAATCTGGAAAATTGTGACTACCAAGAAGCTGCACTTGAGTCTAGACTCCCTTTTTAAGCTTTTGTCAGGTTTTATGCTGAAATTCTGGCCCCATATTTGAAAGCCATTGTAGCTAGAAACTTTTCTCTGTCCCACCCTGGTCCCAAAGTCCTGCAGCTACTTTTAAAATAATCACTCAGCGGGGAGCAATATGTAATGGAACATAGGTAAAGCCATGAGAAATGTGGAGATACATAGATTAATAGAAATGGGTTAGTTTGAGATAAAAGAGCTAGGTAGCAATAAATCTAAGTCATAGACCAAACCATTTGTAATTAATATAAGACTCTGTGTATTTATTTGGGATTGAGTGTCTGTGGGACACAGGAAAACTTTCAGCTACAAGGGAGGGGAAACTGCAGTCAGAATATAAAATAAATAATTTAATTAATTTAAAAAAGGAATTTTTACTTCTCTCTTTGCATATAGATTATTCTACTTGTCTTGTAATTCTCAGTTTAAAGACTTTCTGATGCTTCTGATATTTACATGATACCCATTACATTTTTATTTTTCATATGGCATGTACCATGATTTTTCCTGTTGGGTTTTATTTGGCTTGCCTTTTCCCTGCCTCTTTTAACAATATTTTAGAACTCACATGAGGTTTCTAACTGGTCTGTTATCTTTTGTGCTGAAGTTGGGTCCCAAGTCTCTTTCAGTGCCTATGCTTAAATCTTCATTTTTAAAGTTGATGAATGAAGTTAAGCAAGGTGTCTAAAGTGACTTGGGAATCCAACATAAATGTTACTAGCATAGAATAAAGTGTGTCTGAGTGTCATTAGCAGATCATGAATTATAATGGAACCCATCTCAGACTCTACCTGATAAAAGGTGGTGCTCAAATATGTTTAAGGATGAAGGCACAGCATAGCAGCATATAAAAGGCTGACACAATCATCGAGGTCGACAGAGGCAGCAAATGAACTTACACTTTTAACATCATATTTAGTCTTGTAATTAGTGACCTGTCCTCATGCTGGGTGGTGGCTTGTAGATGTAATAGTCTTATTAAACAAGAAACACAGAGCCAAATGCAGAGTTAAAAGCCCAAGAGGTCAGAGCAGTAGCTAAGATCTGAGACTAAAACCGCCTTCTTATCACTCATTGCCACTGCTACCCTTCCCCTGAGAAAGAGACCTACTTCCTGTGTGTCTGTCTTTTTATTGACTTTCTGTTCTGCCTTCTCATTGGTTGTAAACCCAACCACATGAGCTTCTCATCACTGCCTGTCTATACAGACCTCCAGGTCTCTATGGTTGGTATTGAGATTAAAGGCATATGTCTCCATGCTGGCTGTATCCTTGAACACACACAGAGATCTGCCTGTCATGTGATTAGGATTAAGGGTGTGTGCTATCACTGCCAGACTTCTGCTATGGCTTGCTATTAGCTCTGACTGCCAGATACTTTTATTTATTAACATACAAATAAAATCACATTTCAGCACAAATAAAATATCACCATCGTGGCTGTGTTTTAGAGCAGTTATTCCCTTCCTTAGGTTTCACTCTCATGTTTCCCAGTACATCAGAATGTTAGATCCTTAATGGGAGGAATTATGTCATGAATCTGGATTATGGGACTCATGCTGCCCTTGAGCTTGCCTTGAATTAACATCTAGGACTCAAAGAAGCCTAGAAGCTTTCCAGATTTACACAGAGTCCAGCACAGTTTACCAGGGTTAGACAATCCAAGCAAATCTGGGTCAAGTGCTTACAAAGAATATTCATAGTAGATATGAATTGGGCACTAACCACATGCTGGGCACTGAACTGAGTATGCTTATGCATTTTATAAATTGGTACTCACAGTGATAATCTGTGAAGCAGGTCCTGTGTTATTTCTACTTCATTGAGGGGAGACTTCAGGGGCTAAGATGAGATTGAGCAAGTCAACTTCTACAAGGGAGAGTGAAACTGCTCCATTCTGTATTTTGGTCCATTCCCCAACCCTGTGTCTGGGTGTGCAATCTGCAGCCATTCTAAAAGGGTTCCTGAAGATTCTGTGACTGCAACCTGACAAACTGATCCACTAGCAGATCCCAGGATGAGGTAGGCTATACAGGTTGTACTTGGTAGGACTTGGAATGTAAGGTTTTTGTTTTTATTTATTTATTTTATTTCTTTGAACACTTCATGTAATATATTTTATTCATAATCACATCCCTGCTCCAACTCATCCCACATCCATATCCTTCCCTTCCTACCATACCAAGTATCCTTTTTTTTTTTTTTTCCAATTCAAAGCTAATTTGTGATGCTCAAATATTCTTGGATGTCTGACCTGTCTTTGATGCATGGTTAACTTATCAGGGACAACAATTTTAGAGAAAAAAAAAAAAAAAACGCTTGATCCCAGTAGCTAGAATCTGCAATTAACTCCTTAGCTAGAGATGAAACTTCATGCTCAACTCCACTTTCCAAACTGGGATTTGGTCTGGCTTGGGCTTTAGGAGGTCTGCGCATGCTTCCACACCTACTGTGGATTCATATGTGCACTTCCCTGCTGTGTCCAGAATTGATGGTTTTCTTGTTATTCACTACTTTGTACTCTCCTTTTTTTTTTTTTCTATTCCCTCTTCTGCAAGGATCTCAGAGTCTTTGAAGGAGGGGGTGTGATATATAGGTTCCATATGGGACTGAGAATTCTACATTTTTTTTATTATCTGAATCTTGAGAAGTTTCTGTGATGATCATCATCTACTTTAAACAGAAGTTTCTTCCATAAGGGTTGAACTATGCCTTAATCTATGGCTATCATTATACCATTAGGAATTGGTTAGATACCATGTTGATTCAACTTAATAATAGTAGTGCCTTCTTTGCTAGGGTTTAATTTGTCTAACCATAGGTTTTGGACCCAATAATGGTGCCAGATATGAGGCAAGACGACATACATAAACACTCTAGAGACTTTCCCAAAGTATAGGATTTTGAATGCTAACTTAAAAGCTATTGTCTTTGATCTTGGGAAAACAGAACCAATGGAGCTGTTAAAGCAAAGAAATGGCACATGAGAAATCACAGGAATAGAAAGGAGCACTTGGAGGATGGGAGCTGTGCTCTGCAGAGACAGAATGCTGCAGCCATAGTTTGTGGAGCTTAAGGCAAGTCATGGAGTTGAAGATTGAAAGGAGAGTCACTATGGGGTAGAAGAGAGAGGGCCTGACAACCACTGGAAATGGGAAGAGTTACTTTATTTGCCTAGTAGTAACATATATACCCCTAAGCTTTCAGTCTCAGACTCTGTCTCTTGTGTTTCAACAATTGCCCTGTGTGTGTGATTGTGTGATTGTACTGTGTTGGGGGGAAGGCAGGTACACATACATTTTTAGGTGTGTGTGTGTGTGTGTGTGTGTGTGTGTGTGTGTGTGTGTGTGTGTGTGTGTGAAAATAGCTGGAAGATTTCTAAGAGTTTACACCTAAAACCTGAGAAAGCCTGAAGAAGAAGAAGAAGAAGAAGAAGAAGAAGAAGAAGAAGAAGAAGAAGAAGAAGAAGAAGAAGAAGAAGAAGAAAGATTCTAAAATGGAGCTAAAAACAGCTTCCTAGTTGTCTCTCTCAGGCCAGCTGCAGCCTGTGGGCTTGAGCTATTCTATGGCAGGTTGGTGTTGTGCAGGCTTGACCTGCAGCATGGGAGATTCCCGCTGCATACACAGAGGTGTCTTCATGCCACATATGATGCTAAGTGGTGGACTTAGCCTTTGCTAGTACAGACAAAAAAATGTTTCTGGGCTAAACACTGCTTTGATAGAAGCATAGATCCACTGCCTCCCAGAGTCAGTGGACAACATGGCTCCCAGAGCTGGTCGTGAATTATCTCCACCATGTTGAAAAGCTGAGATGGGCAGAGTCAGCAGCCAAGACTGCTGCTTCAGTAGTATTCACTACAGTTTAAAGCAATAGATTCACAATAAGGCAGATTCAGATAGAATAAGACTTTAAATGGTTTACAGTCTGTGTAAAAATGTATGTAGGCTTGGAAGAGAGAAGAAAATGAATATAGACAGTTATATAAAGAAATAGTTTTTAAAAATAAAGTCTTTAAAAACACAGTAAAGGTAATATAAAAAAATAAGCCAAGTTAAAATGGAGATTACACAGAGAGTCTTTGGGATTTTTAACTGGTGAGAGACATTTGATTGTAAAAGCTGATGAGTTAAATATTATATATATATATATGTATATGTATATATATTAAATATATATATTAAAGAGATCTTGATTTCAAAATCTATGTATAAGGCTATGTTGTTTTGGAAAAGAGGTTCTGCTTTTGTTTTCACAGAAGATGAGAACCTATGGATTGCTTCTAGGCTAATATGGTTTGATCAAGGAAGACCCCCTGAGAGGTCTCCAGATGATCCAACATCCAAAATGAGCTTCAAGGAAACTGGCTCAGACAATGCAGCATCACAGACTCCAATCAGGACTTGACCATAATTGTTCATTTTCCTAGGATCCTCATAAGATTATCAGTGCCCACAACTAGCAGGATATAGTATGAGAAGCTATGCCCAAATTCCCAAAATATCATTTCTAATTTTTTAATTTAAAGAGTGTTGATTATAAAGGCAATCTTTTTCTAAAGAAGAAAAGGGGATAGTATAGATATGATAAGATGAAAGGGTAGATTATTGAATCTACTTTTAAAGAGCAACAACTTGTTTGAAATGTTTTACAATGCTATGGATTTTACTTTATTGATACAAATTTAAAGTTAATTTTGTTATACTGTATGTATATTTCTACTCTTGTTTAAAGTATTTTGTTTGTGCAACTCATTTGAATTGTAGGGTATAGTTGAGAAATACAGATTAATAGTCATCTATGATAATCAAATTTATAGACATGTTAAGTTTTCTAGGTATACATAGATATATTTCATTTAGGTATTTAATCTTCAAACACTTCAAAGACCTACAGAATATGGCATTTATAATGTTTGAAAAACTTAGACTTTCTGTACAGTGAGACACATCTGCTCCTGGCAGCACTGATTTAATTCAAAGAGAAAGATGGATGTCGAAGACACTCCATATGGAGTTTATCTTCTTCGTGGCAAAAATAGCCATCGGGGCAAGAAACTGTTCTTGCCTGGACTGCTTGACAAAATGTATCTACTGTACATGCAGGACCCATAGGAAGGTGACCACTGAACTTTGCAAGGCAAGATGGTCCTTCAGGTTTCTGCTTCACAGAAGAAACTACCAGACATTCTACAGGTCACAGAGAAAAGTGACTAAGAGATTCTAGGCCTGAAGGCTGAGGAATGGATGCCTCAACATTGCAGAAGAACTTTGGATAACTGTCCAGGTAGCCAGCTGTGTCTGTCATTCTAGATTTTTAGAAGTTGCTTACAATGTTCTGCCTATTTACTTAGGTAATATTACATCCTTCTGGGTTCTTTAATGTAGTTGAAGACTAAACGGTTATAATTTTCCTTGGTTATGATAAAAGATAAATTAGATATAAAACTTTAGACTCAAATATAAGATAGATACAAAGAGACTAGATATTGTAACTGTAATTCTTGCTTTATAACTGTTCTATTATATGTAAAATTATACATACACATATGTTAAAGTTAAAACCTTCCTTTTTGATTAGACAGAAGAGGGGAAGTGCTGTGGAATGTCATTCTGTATGCTGTGAATGTGTGTTGCTCTGATTGGTTGATAAGTAAAATACTGATTGGCCAGTAGCCAGACAGGAAGTATAGGTGGGATAAGCAGACAAGGAGAATTCTGAGAAGATGTAGGCTGAGTCAGGAGCCACCAGTCACACACAGAGGAAGCAAGATGACAAGGCAGAACTGAGAAAAGGTACCAAGCCATGTGGCAAAACACAGATAAGAATTATGGGATAATTAAGTATAAGCACTAGTCTGTATTAAGCCTGAGCTAATGGCCCAAGCAGTTATAATTAATGTAAGCCTCTGTGTGTTTATTTGGGTCTGAGTGGCTGCAAACTAGGTGGGACACAGGAAAACTTCCAACTATAGTCAGCTACCTTGTCTGTTGAAAGATGGTTTCTTATTGGCCCAGACTCTCCAAGTATGCCGGGTTGGTTGCCAAGCTAGCCCCAGAGATGGACCTATCTCTGCTATACCCAGTGTTATAATTACAAGTGTGTGCCACCATGCATAGATTATTTTCATTGTGGTCTGTTTTTAATGTGGTTCTGGGAACTGAACTCATGTTTCCATGGTTTCACAAAAATCAGTTTACCAACTGAGTTATCTCCCCATCCCAATGAATACAGTTGTAATGATTGGACACCATTTATTAACACTCTACTGAGAAACATAAATTGGCTTAATCTCTGAAGAAGTGTGAGTTCCTGGAATTTTCTGATTGAAAAAAAAATGCTTGATGTTAAAAAGGATATTGGATGAGTTTGATGTAATATTGTGCTACTGTCAGACCTGGGTATGTTAGGGCACACTGATTGTATCCCTTATGTCTTCATTATATAATATTGTGGCTTTCTTGACTTAAGGCTTATATTCTACCAATCTTTCCAAACAGCTTTATGTAAAAATAATGTCGAGTAACAACAAATTAAATTAAAGTAAGATGAATTAAAAAATTAAAGTGAGCCGGTTGGTGGTGGCACAAGCCTTTAATCCCAGCACTAGGGAGGCAGAGCCAGGCGGATCTCTGTGAGTTCGAAGCCAGCCTGGGCTACCAAGTGAGTTCCAGGAAAGGTGCAAAGCTACACAGAGAAACCCTGTCTTGAAAACCCCCCCAAAAAAATTAAAGTGAAGAAAATATGTTACTTGTTCCTCTGAGTTGAACCACTCAGCTGGCACACAAATTGTCTATGGTATTTCTGCATCTGTACCTATATATAGTTGGTCTTGTTGCTACTAGACAAGAATGAGTTAATAGGTATTAGTAACATCAGGCATTTGATTCTATTCTGAGCCCTCTGGTTGCTGAGGGGAAAAAAGAAATATATTATAGAATCTACATAACATGGCTGAAGCAAAGGCTAATTTTGTCAAATGTACAAACTTTCAGCATAGTAAGAAATTCAGTGAAGTATTTATTTTAATGGGCCTTTGGATATGAATTCTTGCAGTAATAATGCTAAGTCCTCTTCCCACTAATTTCTATTAAAATACATTTTGATGCATTTATTTTGGGGTGTGTGTGTGTGTGTGTGTGTGTGTGTGTGTGTGTCTGTGTGTGTGTGTGTGTGTGTGTGTCTGTGTGTCTGTGTGTGTGTGTGTGTGTGTGTGTGTGTGTGTGTGTGTGTGTGTATGTATTTAAATTTGGGACACATGCCCGAGAAGGTATAGAACTACCAAGTTATTACAACAGAGCTCAGGAGGATTAGATCAGACTCAAGGTAATATAAAGAATTTTACAAGTTAGGGACTTGTTTATTCGTTTATTTAACTGAACATAATAATAACAACAATAGAAATAATAATATTTGTATCTAAGGATGTTGATGGGGATTAAATGAGATAATGAATATAAATGCTTATAGCATGGCAACTGCCATGGTAAATATGCTTAAGGAGTTAGGGCATTAAAGTAGAAGTGACCTGAGACATAATTGTATATAAGTAATGCAATTCTCAAAGTTCTTTTCCTCATTCACTTCCTCTATCATCCTCTCTCTATTCCCTGCTAAACAATGTCCTGTGAGCAGCACCACTGATAACAGAAAGGCCTTATTCTAACTTGCTGTTCAACCTTTCTGCCACATCCAGTAAAACTGCATTTCTGCAGTAGTTCTACTTGACAACGTGTCTTGATAAATGCACATTTATCTCCTTCCTTGCATGGCATAGTGGCTATACTATAGTAAATCTTAGGTTTTCCTCTAGACTGCAAGTGTGTCCAGAGAAAGGCTGATGGCTTTCCTTCTGTACCTTCTCCTGCACAATTCACTTCCTAAACATTTAGCTTGCAGTTACCTGCTACATTCCAGGCCCTAAGATACAGCAATGAACAATCAGACCCAGTTTCTGCTCTTGTGAATCATAACTTTCATTGGGAATAGAAAAATAGACAGACCTTCTAGATTCAGACACCAAGTGTTAAGCAGAGCATGAAAGTACACAGTGAGCAGGAAGTGGAGGGGTCATTGATTTGGAGTCAGCAAAGGATGTTTGAAGAAATAACTTGGGCAAGTTCTGCATGGTACAAAGAGGTTGACCCTGCTGTGATCTAGGAAAAAACACCCAAACAGGGAAGAAGCATATGGAGTAGGACCAGAGGTAGAATGTGTTCAGAGATCAGGAAGTGGGCTCATGTGAACTGTTTGTGGTGAGAGAAGAGTGAGGTTGATTGAGACCAGACCCAGAGTTTTTCAAGGAGGGGACTCTAAAACCTCCAATGAAAATACTGAATGTCTACAAGTTCTCCTGGCAAGGCCAAATTCAAATCATTGAGATGCTCCCAAAGCCTGCTCTCATTAAGTCTTAGAAGAAATAAATCCCACCCCCAAAAAAGTACACCTAACTTATGTATCCGATAAACCTTGGAAAGTAAATCAGGACATTCCCACTTCATAGGTTAACAGTCTACACTTTACAGAACTTATCAAAAATCATAAGGATTTCACATGGTTATGTTAGGGTTCAGTCTTTGCCTTCTTAATCCAGACTCTGGGTGTCTAGTCCTATGTTGAAACCTTTCAACTCTCTGGTGACCTCCCTGCTTCATCTCTTCTTAAACTGACTTATGGATCAATAGAGGCATAGTATGATGATTATTTTTAAATGTCAACTTGCCATAAGTTCTTGACCAGCAAGTGATCTTGAGTGAGGAATTGTCCAGATCGGGTTAGCTTGTGTATGTATTTGTAACCATTGTCTTGATTGCTTTGATTGATGAGAAGACTGACCTTGAATATGGGTGGCACCATTACATAGGCTGGGCTATGAACTGTGTAACAATTGGAATGAAGGAGCAAGCATGTGTTTATTTTATTTTGCTCTTGACTGTGGATGTCTTCTGACTAGATACTTGAGTCCCTGCCTTGATTTTTCTGAAATAATAGAGGGCTGGGGAGATGACTTATGGTTAAGAGTTTTTTTGTTCTTCCATAGAGTTTGAGTTTAGTTCACAACACCCATGTGTGTCCACTCATCTCCAATTCAAGAGGATCCATCTCCCTTTCCTGGCATCCCAGGATACATGTACTCACATGACATACATACACATAGACATGCACCCAAATATGGAAATGATGGAGCATAACCTGCAGTTATAAACCAAATACAATTTTCCTTCCATATGTTTCTTCTTTGTTAGAGTATTTGTCACAGAAACAGAAACGTAATTAGGACACATAGGGAGTCACCTCAGCTCACTAACTATATGGTACATTATACCACCACTATTACCAGAGCAATTCTAACAATAGCCATATTTTAGTCAGCACTTACCACTCAGATTACCCAAGAAACCAGCTAGGCCCTTGGCATGTGTCATTAAATTTTCTTCTCGTGGTAATGCTAACAATTTGGCATAATTATTAGCTCCACTTTTTTTTTAGATTAAAATTAAATAACTGCTCCAAAAGTTTAAGTCCTTTACCCAAGGTCACACTGCAGGAATCTGGAATTATCTCTAACTGAGCAATACCAATATTCTCCTCCAAATGCACTGGAGACTAAATCAGTCCATTTGGGGCCTCAGGAAGGAGTCAGGCAGAGTTTCTGACCTTGAGAAGGTCCCTGTGTGGATGTGAAATCTGTCTCACGGGAGCTCTTTTGTTCTACCTGCCCTACACTCCCAGGTGGACTGAAAGCGGAACAGGATTCTGTCTGATAACTCAGTAAGTTAGCATCTGTGGCTGCAGAGGAGGAGAAGCTGGGCAGGAGAAAGCCATTCAGTACTGTGAATCTGCACAGCATCTTGGAAGGGAGCCTGTAAGAACCTAAAGCCCTATGAGCAGTTAAGAGGCTGGCTCCACCTTGCCATAGGGAGATAAGTGGAAATTCTGATTTCCCCAGACCAGACTATTGAACCATAATCCAGGCTGTGGTTATTTATATTCCCTGAATAACATTGTTTACACAACCTGCCTAGATGCAAATCAGCACTTGGAAGCAGCGAGGCTGCATGGTGTGCGGCGGAAAGGGACTGGGGGATTGGTTTTAGTCATGTAGTGTTAACACAGCCACACATGGCTGCTCACACCCTCGCAGCTGAGGGATAGAATAAGAACAGGCTGTCGGCAAAACCCTTGCTCAGCCCTGCCTGGCAGAAAGACAGCACAAAGAGTGGATGGACTTTCATGATCTGAATTTGCTCCTTCACAACTAGCCCCTAACCTTTCTTCTCCACCTCGCTTACTCCTGGCGTCTTCTGCCCCTCCTTTCTTTGGCATGCTCAGATATGTCCACTCCTAACCCCGAAGGCATCAGGCTTTTTATGCTTTGCTCAGACCTCGCTCTCTGTTCAGGATGCCCTTTTCCTTTCTTTTTCACAAAGTGCATGATGTGTGCCGCTGACAGGGCACCAGATGGCCTTAGAGAGAACACAGGCAGAATTCTCATTTTATGCAAATATTTGTTATGTTAGACCTGAGTCAATTTAAACAAAGACTGAATATATAATAGTATAAGTGGAGTAGAGACAGGGCAAATATCTTGATGATAGTGGAGGGATTACTGCTGTTTGGGAAACAGTGCTGTTATTTATCTATAACATGGGAGATGGAACTGGAGTTCTCTTTCCACCTAAAGCATCTGCTCCAGACCCTCATGTTTACAGGACTGGTCAGATCTTCCTTCACTTGTATGGCTTATGGTCCCACATGACTCTCAGAATTTTTTTTTTTTCTCCAAAGGCCAAATCTGCCATCCTCAGTGGAACCTGTCTTGGCTCACAGATAAATCTTCCATGACTCTGACATCCTCCCTCCACCCTTTCCATTTACAGTCCCTCCATTTCTCCTTCCCATCTACTCTCCATTTTACCCTTCCTCCCTAAACTGTAGTGATCACTATCCTCTTCTCTATGCCTGTAATGGCTCCCCCTCCCACCATTTGTGATATATCAGGGGAATTATACAGTACATACTTTTGAAAGCATTTGTCAAAAAAAAATCTTAATTCTATCAAGATATATAGATACATTTAAATGGCTATGTGAGTCATTGTCTTATTCTTTTTCATTACTGAATAATAGTCTGTGGTATGACTATTGCATAGTTCAACTACTCAGTAAATAAAGGACATTTGGATTGTTCTAAGGTTTATACTAATGTGATTAAAATTGTTATAACACTCATATACAGGTTTTTATGTAAATATATTTTAATTTTTATGGGATAGACATTCAATTTTTAGATTTTCTGATAAGTGCATGATGAATTTTATTAAATTCAGAATTTATGAGCACACCAACTGTTCTTGCAGAATACCAGGGTTCAATTCTCAGTACCTGCATAAGATGGTCCATCACTTGTAACTATAGCTTATCTGATGAACTCTTCTGGTCACTGTGGGCACCTGGACTAACACGTGTGTGTGTGCGTGCTTGCAAACACACACACACACACACACACACACACACACACACACACACACACACACACACACTTTAAAGTAAGTTAAAATACTCATTTTTACTTTAGCTGTATAATTTTTATTGTGGCTTGCAAGGGACTAGTGCTAAAGATTCTCTGTATCTTTGCAGCACTTCCTGCTGTCACTAGGTTGTATTTGTTTGTAGTTTGTTCTGATACAAAGTCTCACAGTAGAAGGAAGACCAACCTTGAGCTCATTATATAGTCCAGGGTGTTCTTAATGCTGCATTGTCTTGTGTCTGCCTCTCACGAGCTGGTCTGAAAGGCATGTGCTACTATACCACACTGTTTTATTTTATTGTGTAATTCTAGTAAGTATGTATGGATAGCTCATTGTGAAATTAATTTACAATCCCTTAATAATTATGCCATGTCTTTTCACGTACTTACTGAGTATGTGTCCCCTTCAGTTACATCTTCATGATCTTTACCCATTGCTACATGCATATTTTATGTTGTTTTGTTTTCTTATAATTTCAGAGTTCCTTATATGTTCTAGGTATTCACTAGAGACACAATTTATAAATAATTTTTCCCAGTCTACCTAGTTCAACATTTCTTTAATTTTGTGGTACCTTTCACCATAAAGGCTTCAATTTTGATTTGATCTGATATATCTATTTTTCCCTTTTTTGTCTAATCTAAAATTGACTTGTGAAGTCTTAAACTCCAATGATTTTCGCATTATTGATATCAGCTTTGTATTTTCATGTTTTATTTAATTATATAATCTACTTGACTTAATTTTTATGTAATATGTGACTTTAAACTGGGGCTTATTTTTTCCCTGTGGATATCATATTGCTCTAACATTAATTTTTAACATTACTTGTTGACACACACACACACATTTACCTTCCATTATATTGCTTTTGTACTGGTCAAAAATTAATTTGGGGTTTGCTTGCAAGTTCTCTGTTCTATATGAAACCCTCTGTCTCAGTGATCATGACTTAGTCATCCTTAATGCTCGATAAAGTAGTGTTTCTTGTTTGTTATTTGTCAAGAGTGTTTTAGTTACTATAGATGACGGAAATTTCCATATAAATTTTAGAATAAACTTGCTTATACCTTCAGAACTCTTTGTAATGACCTCTGTAGCAATCACCTGGAGTTTACATATCAATTTAGGGAAAATGACATTTTTATTATGCTGAGTTTTGTCATCAAGGAATATTGTATGTTTAATCTGTTTTTTAGGCCTTTGATTTCTTTCCCTATGTCTCATTCTTACTTGACAGAATATTATGGTGGTGTGAATGATAACTGCCTATCATAGTCTTGGGAATTTGAATTCTTGGTCCTCATTTGGTGGGCTTGTTTGGCTAGGCTTAGGAGGTTTGGCCTTGATGAAGGAAGTATAACACTAGGGGTGACATTGAGAGTTTAAAGACTTGATATTTCTAGTCTGTTTTCTTGGATTCAGGCTTGATGTAGTTCAAGCCCCCAGCTTCCTGCCTCTGCTGACATGCTTGCTGCTGTATCTCCTGCCATGGTGAACTCATAGCATTCTGGAACCGTGAGCCCAATTAAGTCTTTTCTTCTATAAGTTGCCTTGGTGTTTTATCACAGCAATAGAAAGGTAAACAATACAAGTATATTATTAATGTTATTTAGGTTGGCCTGCACCTTACAGTCTCCTGCCTCAGCTGAGTAATGATGTTCACTAGCAAAGCCTTTGATTTCTTGCAGCAGCATTTTGTGATTTTTAAGAAACAAGTTATGTACACACTTTTTTTTATTAGATTTATAACTGGTTATTTCATCTTCTCTGGAAATAGGGCTGCGCTTTTAATTTGTATCTCCACATTCACTGTTTGACATACAGAAATGGGACGATTTTTTAATGTTGATGTTACTAGTTCTGGTTATTGCAAATTTATTTTTTATGGAGGGAATTGAGTAATTTGCATAAAGCAAGGCTTTTATTTAGTTTTTTTCAAATTGTATGTTTTTCATTCTTTTCTTGCCTTATTGTGATGGTTAGAACTTTAGTATTATTTTGTATTGAGGTGATAACACTGGACATTCCTTGCACTGATCATAGCTAGAAAACATCCAAAATTTTACCAGTGATTGTGATGTTATCTTCAGGGGTTTGCAGATATTATTCATCAAATTAGGATGATTTTCTGAGTGTCTTTTTTCTGGAATGAATGATGTATTTTTTATGTTATTGAATTCTTTTTAGGCAGAAATTCTTGTGATCATATGACATTTCTTCTATATGGTTTGACTTTTTTTTTTTTTAAATGTTGAGCTAACACAGCCTATCTGGAAAAAATCCCACGTGGTTATGTTTTGAGACTCATTTTGTATTTTGTATGTACATATGTATTTATTTTTTGAGGCAGGGTCTCTCTATACAGCCCTGGTTTTCCTGGAACTCACTATGGCTATCTGGCTGGCCTCACATTAGAGATCTACTTGCCTCTGCCTCCTAAAAGCAAGTGTATGCCACAAAACCTAGCTCATTTCGTATATTTCTAAAATTGGCTTGCTAGCATTTTTCTGTGGATTTAAAAATTTAAGTTTAAGAAAAGTTTTGGTTTTTCTTTGTTCTATCTTTGTTTGTTTGACTTTTTCATTATTAAAGTAACTTTATACTTGTGAGGTATCTCTCTCTTCTATTTTCTGAAAATAGTTAAATAAAGTGAGTACTCAGCTTGCAACTGGATTTGAGATTCTAAAGAGTCCTAGAGGAAACTCTCTACGAGTGGAAATTTCTTTAATGATACTTTTAAGTATAAATTAGATTTATTTAATTGTTATAGGAATTTTAAAATTATCTGTTTCATCTCATTTTTGTTTTTGATTGGTGATTTTTAAGGGATTTGACCTTAATTCCTAATACTTAAATTGCAATTTTTATTTTTGAGGGACAGTTGTCACATTTCTAGATCACCTGGTGATTCATGTATATATGAAGTTGTGACCACTTCTTTTCTATATTAGCTCCTTGCTTCTGCTAACCAATTACTTTGGATTTAGTGAATAAAAATAATCCAAGTTTATGCTATAATTCTGAAGAGTAGGAGTCTAAAAGGGGTCCCATTGACATACAGTGAAGTATCAGTAAGGCTTCATTACTTGTTATGAGCAGTAGGGTATCCATTTCCTTATTTTTTTAACCTCTTCTAGAGACTGTATTTCCTGACTTGTGGAACCATTCACTGCAAGGTTTTTTTTTTTGTTGTTGTTGGTTAGTTTTTATCTAAAACATTGCACAAGAGATTTGAGAATTAGAACCACCTGGATAACTCTTCAAATGTTATTTTCAGGCCCAAGACATATTTAATTGAAATATTTACCTGATGTGCAGGCTAAGAATATATGTATTTAATTACAAATTTTCCTGTTGGCTCTAATTATCAGCCCAGTTTGGAAGTACATCACTGGTACATCCTTGAGAATTCAGTGTCACCTGGAATGTCAACTTTGTCTCCCTTCTGAAGAGACATAGTCAAGGATACACAGACTTTCTAGGTGCCCTGAATTTAGCTTTTTCCAGAAAGAGGTTGTTTTGGTTTCTTTTAATATTGCTGTGATAAACATATCTTGATAAAAGTGACTTAATGAAGAAAACATTTATTCTAGCTCACTGTTCAAGATGTAGTTCTTCATGTCATGGGTGCGAAGGCAGCAAGAGCTTGAATTAGCTAGTCATATTACATCTAGGAATAGGAAGCAGAGAACAATGAATACATGCTGTGACTCAGCTCCCTTTCTCCATTTTAAAGTATAGGATTCTATCCAGGTAATGGTATCCTCACAATGGACAGGTCTTCCCATATCAATTGATGTGATCAATATAATCCGCTTATAGACATACCTGGAGGCATACCTTCCAGATGATTCTAGATTCTATCAAACCGACAACACTAACCATTGTGCAGACTGGAGGCAAGAAATCAAGTTCAGGAAATAGCAGGAGGGCAGTGGGGGGTGAGCGAGAAAAAGCACCCACTGAGACTTTTCTCTGAGTACAGATGACTACCACACTGGGTTTCATCCAAAGTACAGGGAATTTATGCCCTGCCCCATACAAAAACAATGACCCCAACATCAATATAAATGCTCCAGTGTGGTGATCATCTGTGCCCAGAGACATCCCTCCACAATCAGACAATGGTGTCAGCATTTACAATTACACAGTGTGCACTGACATGATATAGCAGGAAGAAGAGTAGATCACCAACTGCATCTGCTACACCTTGACTCCTGAGCAAGACATTTACTAAAACCAAAACACAGATGGAATTTGCAAAATAAAAGAAAGATCAAAGGAATTTTGTTCTGTCCTACAGGAGCTAGGGATTAATGGCTTGCACCAACTAAGAACAAGGACCCTAGCTTCTCTTAGTGTCAGAATCTGGAATCATTCTGGCTCGTTTTCCTTGGTGCCTGTTCATCTTCACTTTCCAAACTTAGCATCTCTGCTGTCATTCTCCAAGTCCAGAGGCAGAATGTCACCCCCAATATACCACATTTACAACTTAAGACATAGAGAATAATAGTGCATAAACAGATTATAGGATTAGGTCAGGGGTCTCCTTTTGTGTGTGTGTAGGATGGTTGTATACACATCTGTGCATGTATATGCAAGTGCACTTACCCATGGGTCTCACTCTTTCACGTGTGAAGGTCAGAGGTTGATATCAGAATGTTTTCTTCAGTCTTGTCTTCTAATTTTTTGAGACAAGATTATTTATTTCACTGAATCTAGGACATACCATTTCAACTCAACTAGCTGACCAGTGAGGCCTCATAATTGACCTGTCTCAGCCCCTGGCATTGGGGCTACAAATATGTGCCATCACACCCAGCTTTTATGTGTGTGAGAGAGATTCAAACTCAACTGTTTATGCTTGTTCAATAAACATTGTACCCACTGTGCTACTGCTCCAGTGCTGGAGTTAAGTGTCTCAACAATGTCCATATTAATTGACTGTATAATTGTATATCAGTGGTCTTTATGTACCTTGCTTGTCCCTTTTAATACAGGTTTTTAACCTTCCTGCCCAAATAGAAACTATGAAAAACCCTTTAAAAGACATATCATGCATGCTACTCTTGGGTTTTAGAGTAAGGTAGAATGTCTTCATAGTTAAGTCAGATCATCAGATGTTGCATTGAGAGATCTTCCTCTCCTTATGGAATCACAGAACTCAAAGCAGGTCAACTAGGGTTGTGGTAATTGTGTCCACTTTTTTTTTTTTTTAAATCTGTCACTAGCATCTTTTCTCCTTGCATAAACAGGATGCTTGTTTTGCTTATGGAGTCAGATCTCTAGCCAGGGTTTATTTATACATATCGAGACCCATTCTTGGCCACAAGATCTATGATTTACTGTGGCTATTTGCTACTGACACTGAGTTATCAGGCCCAGGCTTAGCCCTTCTTGGGAAGCCAGCTCAGGGAATTTGAGTTGCTTTTAAGTCACATGTTGGCCCTTTATCCATTGTTAAGGCTCCTCATTGTTCCCCAGATTGCAAACTCAATATCCTCCCTCCCTCTTCTCGACCAGCCTAAGTTTTTCAAAGAAAATAATGCAAAGTGGCTCAGATTTACAAGTGTGGTGCTGAATCGTCGGTTAGGAAAATAGTTACATACAAACAAGGAGGCTTGCTGTATAGTCTTCATTTTAGTGAGCAAGTTTTTCCATAGTGTTATTCACAGACATGCATTTACTCTTGACATTTCCTACTCTTTACCCTGAGTCCTCTTTAGCATAACGCATCCTACAGCCAACCTGTGATGCAATAAATAGGCATGAAAAGGGTCTATCTTATTCAGCAAACCTATTCTCTGAGGTGTTTTTCTTTTCTCCATAGAAAATAAAATGGGCATTGTTGCCTAGGCATAAATTGGGCCAGAAACCTTTTAGAATGCTGCTGATTTTGTATATGTCTTATGAACATTCATGCACTTATCTCTAAGCTAGCCTGATACACATTATGCTGTGCTAGCTAAATGTTAAAGTCACCCCTGAGTCACCCCAACAAAATGGCGTTTTTGAGGCAACTGGAACTTAACATAAACTCTATATACAAAATTAGTTCTATGAGACAGTGTGCTCTTTGCCAAAAGGAGAAGGGTGGACTTACCACAGTAACTTAACTTGAGGGAAGCTTCTACTTTCACTACATCTGTGCTTCCACCCCACCTCCCAGGACTGACTCCTAAACAGGAGTTGGGACAAAGTGCACATAATTCATAGAATGATAAAGTAATGCATATGGAAGAGCCTTATAATGCCTCAAATCCCACTCTTCTGTGCTTAAGAAAACTGAGGCCTAGAGAATAAATGATTTCCCCAAGGTCACATAGCTTCCTTGAGGGAGCCCCAGAGAGACTCAGCACATCACTCTTCCATCCTCCATTTAGATAAAAGTCTGACTGTCTGTATCCATTTGCAGGGGAGCTATCTTAGTTAGGGTTTCTATTGCTGTGAAGAAACACCATGACCCCTGCAACTCTTAAAAAGGAAAACATTTAATTGTGGTGGCTCACTTACAGTTTCAGAGGTTCAGTCCATTATCATCATGGCAGAGTATTGGTGAAATTATTAAGGCCACTCCACGTAGTTAAAAGGGAGGTTTATTTTGTGGGGTAACTTACAAATGAAGGGATAGGTTGCAGGGTCTAGGAAAGTTGCAGTCCGGTGGTGTTCTTTGGAGAACTCTACTCAGTCTACCTTCAGTGTCCTGGGTCCAGGAACCAAGAGAGCCCATGCATCCGGATCTCGGGTCTTCAGTGTCCTCTCTCAACCCCGCTTTGTAGCCTCTGTGGGGGTTGGAACTTTCAGGTCAAAGCTGGAATGGCTACCCACTACAACAGAGAACATGGAGGCATGCAGGCAGACATGGTGCAGGAGAAGGAGCTGAGAGTCCTACATCTTGCAGGCAACAGGAAGTTGAGACTGGGTGTTATCCTGAATACATGAAACCTCAAAACCCGCCCCCACAGTGACACACCTCCTCCAACAATGCCATACCCATTCCAACAAAGCCACAACTCCTAATAGTGCCACTCCCTATGAGATTATGGGACCAATTGTATTCAAACTACCACAGGGGGCTAAGTGAGAAGTGTTCATTGCAGCTAAAAACAAAGATCTTAACTTGGGAAAACTGGCTCTGGTTTAATTTTGAGTGCCTCCCAAGGGTCATTTGATGAAGGCTTGGTCTCAGCATGGTGTTCTTGAGAGGTGATAGAAAATTTAAGATGTAAGGCACAGCCACCCTCTGTGCATTTGGATGTACCCATGGGTCTTAAATGGAAAAGGGCAAGACCTACTAGGATATGCTCCAAGCCACCAGTATGTAAGCAATATGAGGTCAATTGATCAAAGTCTAATCCCCACAAACTGATAGTCAAAAGAAATACTTTCATTAAATAAGTTGAACATGGAAGACACTAAATGTTGCTATTCAGAATATTAAAGAAATGAAACCAAACTGAATTAAAGCATGCAAGCAAGCAACCAACCAAACAAACAAAATATCTCAATGGGCCACAATAAAGTTGTTGGTGTCACAATAGCATTTGAGAAAGATGAATTTGAAAAATCCAAAATGAAACCTTTTAAATTCTTAGCAGAATAGAGAATGTTATCATGTCATAGTGATGTGAGAAAGATGAATGAGAGCCTATACCGTGTTGCTACCATGATGCAGGAGGAAAGTACTAGAGTGTTTATAAAATGACCACACAAGGACATACATTCTCTAGGTAGAGGAAGTGGGTTAGAAGAAGGCATAATAACATACTTGGTGGTGAAACTTCATTCCAATGATGCTTGTTTGGAAAATTTTACACTACCAGGTCATGGAACTCATGAATAAAACCCCTTCTTATTTTGACTCAAAAGGAATAAAGATTTATTACCATCCTAACCAGAGAAACAGTATTGACCCATGGGCTATTTGAGATTTTTAACACCGTGGGCAAGAATATTTATTGCTTTTAATTACCATAAAGTAGCAAGGATCTTGTTTTAATAGATTTTTTTTCTCCCATTCCTGTGCTTTGCTTTGTAATTTGAGTTGTAGGAAAGAAAATGCTATTTCAATCGTAAGTAAAAATTCTCAGACAAAAGTGATAAATTAGAAATGACCGCAGCTTGTTTTCAATCTCTTTCTACTTTCTCTTCAATCTCAAGAAATCAAAATAGTATTCAGAGAGTGAGTGGCTGGGTTGGTGGGTAGGTGGATGGAGGGGAGAAAAGGAGAGGGTATCAGAGGTGGCTCTGGTCTACTGTATGACCTTCAGCTCTCTGGATCCCCAGGCATTAGACTCAAATAAGGTCAGGGACCACTTGGGCTAGAGAAGAGCCATGCAATTATCTGCCTCCATCCAGAAAACCTACACTTTCAGAGTCTTTGAGGCAGAGGAGCTTTGTAGGACAGTTAACACCAGGACTCATTGGTCATCTCTATTTGACCCACACAGGAAATTCCTTTAACCCTCTAAGCCTCAATTTTCTCATTTACAGGATGGGGATAGTAATCTCTTTGCAGCATTATTTTGATTATAAAATTGGATAATTTATATATTATCCAGTGTTCTTAGTGTGCAAAATTCAATGACTGATAGGCTTTTTTTTTTTTTATAGTTGCAGCCCTAGATTCCAGTTGCTCAATTCCTCAGCACCTCCTTTACTCCTACCCACAATGAAAACAAGAAATCCTGAGTTCTGGGTGTAGTAGCACAGTTATGTACTCCTAACATTTTGGAATTAAAGGTAGGAAGATGAGGAATTGAAAGCCTGTCTTGGCTATGTAATGCATTTCAGAAATATAAGATGCCATTTAAAAAATTGGTTTGAATCTTCAGATCAATTTTGTTGGATATTGCTCTTTCCAAGATAGAATTCTTCAGATGCATCAAGCATCCAGGTTTTATATGTCTGAGTCTATTTGTGGGTTCTGTGGGGACAAAGGCAAGGACCTATAGTAATTACAAGTCATATGTTAACAGCTAATGCTCCATGCTATTGTGGAGTAAGTTCTCTTCATTCTATGTTGACAATGGGGGACTAAGAGTACTTGGAACTAGTACTTTGAGGATGCACTAAAGAAGAACAGTCAGCAAGTGGTGTAGATCCTCAGACATGGGGTCCATAGGGTATTACATTCAATTGCAATACCTTATTGACTAGACTTGGTTTACCGAATGCTGAGCCTATGGTTTACCTTTTACTTCTTTTATTGCTGTTGTGCCTCATCTTCTGTGGGCCTAGGCTCTTTTCCCAGGGCCTCTGGTGAGATCACAATCGAACGAATGAGTATTGAGCTACATTAGAAGGAAATTTTGATGAATGCTAAAGCACCTTATATTTTCTTTTCCTCTTCTCTTGCTTACCTTCCTTGCTGCCATGACTAATTCATGTAGATGTTTCTATAGGCACTATATTCAGGGAAACTGGGCTGCATAGAAGGTGACCATGTTTTTAAGGTATTCTCTCAGGCTGGAAGAAGAAAGCAAAGTCTAACTTTATTCATCAAGATCATAATGAACGAAACCAATTCTTATATTTAGTACCTTTTATGTGTCAAGCACTTTGGTAAGTGCTACATATAGGGCACAGACTTGGGTTACTGGTCTTGAGCAAGGGCATCATAGAGGCTTTATGTATCACAGCATTCACTGTTCTTATAATCATGTCCTAAACTCTTAATTTTTCTGGACCTCAATATCCTTCCTTACACAATTGTGATAACAACATTTAATTTAATGTGCCTAAGAAAATTAAGTGAATAAAGCTTGGAAGACACATAAAAGATTATCTGGAGGCAGAGCCAGGCAGATCTCTGTGAGTTCGAGGCCAGCCTGGTCTACAGAGCAAGATCCATGATAAGCATCAAAACTACACAGAGAAACCCTGTCTCAAAAAAGATTATCTGGCTTATTGGTAGAACTTATTGGTTAGCTATGTTTACTACTATACCAATTTTCTTTGGCCTTCACCACAACAAGAAATGATCAATCTCATTATCTTTACTTTACAGACAAAAAAAAAAAATGGAAACTTGAAATCACACAATAGCAACATCAGAGACAGAAGTATTCAATTTGTTTATATATAATGAGCTTCCATCATTTATGTTGTATAACCCAAACTATCATAACTACACAAACAAAGATGTGCAAGACAGTGTCTTCCCTTAGGGAGTTGAAAGACTAAAGAAAGAGAATGGTCAGAAGCGCTTATTTTTCAAATGCAGGGAGGGCAAAAATATGCTTGTGTGCAAGTTATTAAGAGGTGACAGAGAGACTCTCTAACCAAACAAGCAAAATATTATGGGGATTTACAGGGAAGTTCACAAGTATCTGTTGACTCAGAAGAGATACAGGTACAATAAAGGTTAGTGAGGGTCATTTGCAGGTAGAAAAAAAGCTCAGAGGTGACTATGGGAAATTACAGAATATGAAGTATGGCTGAGAGCATGTGAGCCTCAGTGTTGGCTATGATTATTTGCTCTGGTGGAGTGCACAAATGGTACCCATTAGGTTATCACAGGGAAGAATGAAGAATGGTCTGTGGACTATGTGTCAGGAGACCTAAATTTCAATCTTGATTCTGTCACTAGCTCACTAGGGGAATATCTGCTATATATTTGTAGTGGTGTCTTTATAAACTAGCAGGAGTGAGTACTGGAATGATTGTGGATGACCCCAGAGGAATTCCAGTAAGAAAGCATAGCAAAATACTGTGTAGTGACACGGCATGCCTATTGAGCAGGTGATGATCAGAGAATGGACTTGCTCTGGGTCCCATGGTGGTAAGATGGTTGAGTCTGCACTGTAATTCAGATGTTCAGTTCCAAATCCCATGCCTTACCCACTTTCATACCAGGGAGCACACCATACCCCTCCCACCCTCAGGTATCATGTAAGGCCATTTATAAACCAAGTATTTTTGGGAAATATCCTGCAAGCTCAGCAACTCTGTACATACTTTATTTTTCATTTTAATTGAAGGCCAGGGGTCAATCAGAAAATTGCTAGGTTAGTGCTCATCTCTTTGTTCTGCCATTTCTTATTTGAACTTTTGCCCATTCCTAAACTCTGAAGGCCTAGTTTTCTCTCCTGTAAAATGGATTAATCATGGCATAATTATTTCATTATTGAATTCTCATGAGACAATTGAGAAGACTGCACAATGTTTGTGAAGCTTCTATATTGTGTCAAGATTTAACTCAGAGTCTACCAATGAGAGGAAGGTGTAACATAGGATCTTTAGAATGTTGCTTTTCTTTTTCTCCAGGCAAATTCTGGAGAGAAAATACCTCAAACTTCATGATCCTCAAAGGAAATAACAAACTCACACATATATCTTCCTGTTGTTTGACACAATTAGAGAAGTAATTGTGAATCAAGTTAAAGCTTTCTGGTTTTGAATCACCCTTGCTTTATGAGAACAGCAAGGGCAAATTTTATAGTAGTGTTTGCCTATATAAAGTATTATACACGCACCAAGAGTAGGGGGCGGGGGGCTCTTTGTAAGTAAAAGAGAGTAGAGTTATGTTGGCTTTGTGGGGGTTTAGACAACAAATCTATATCTCAGGGCATTCAAGAGTGCTAGTTAACATATCAGTAATAAAGGAAATTTTAACAAGTTTACACATTAATGTACTAATTTTTATCAATGCTAAGAATCTCCGATTAAGCATGGATTGGACACATGCAGCAGTATAATGTATGGCAGCAATCATATTTAAGTGATTATCTAAATTAGGGTTCTCTGTCTGTGAAGACATACCATGACAAAGGTAACTTTTATAAAGGAAAACATTTCAATGGCTTTCAGGTTCAGAGGTAGTCCATTATCATCGTGGCGGGAAGCATGGTGACATTCAGGCAGACATAGTACTGGAGAAGGAGTTGAGAGTTCTACATCTGGATCTGCAGGCAGCAGGCAGAAAGAGTGACATTGGGCCTGGCTTGGGCTTCTGAAAACTCAAAGCCCATCTCCAGTGACACAATTCTTCCAACTTTAACAATGCCATATCTCCTAATAGTGCAACTCCCTATGGGGGCCATTTTCCTTTAAACCACCACAGAGGCAGAGAGTACAGAATGAAGGGCTGAGATGTATGAAATAGACAAGGATGATGTGATGGTTTGAATAGGAATGCCTCCCCTTCCCCCCAGCTCCCAGTAGACTCATGTGTTTGAATGCTTGGTCCATAGGGAGTGGCACTATTAGGCGATGTGGCCTTGTGGGAGTAGGTGTGGCCTTTTAGGAGGAAGTGTGTAACTGTGAAGATATATTTTGAGGTCTCCTATATGCTCAAGACACACCCAGTGTGACAGTCTCTCTATGCTTCCTGTGGATCAAGATGTACAACTCTCAGCTCCTTCTGCAGCACCATGTCTCTCTGTATGTGCCACCCACCATGACAATAATGGATTAAACCTATGAACCTGTATGCCAGCCCCAATAAATATTTTCCTTTGTAAGAGTTGCCAAAATCTTGGTGTCTCTTCACAACAATAAAACCCTAACTAAAACAGAAGTAGATAAATGTTCAGGGTTAGTGAAAAAATGGAAACAAGGAGAAAAAGAATGGCGAAAGCAACAGTTGTGACAGCAAAAGAACAGATAGGAAAGTAGGAATCAGGAAGAGATAGGAAAGGTCAGCAGTAAGGGAGACAGTAAGAAGGCAAAGCGGAAAATGAAAGAAAACAAGAAAAGAACGAATGAATAGAGGAGGAAAAATAGGAAAGAAGAGGAGCAAGACTTGTTTTAAGACCAAGTCTTAAATATTGAGTCTGGGCTTGTCCTTGTCCATCTTGACAGAAGAGTTCAGCAATGCTTTTAAAGCAGGGGTCCAGCTGTGCTCTGTTAGCTTGCCTGCTTCCAGATTCTCCTGCTGGGAAGACAGAGATGCTCTCTGCAGATTAGAACCGGCCAGTGATGTTTCTTTCTTCCTTGCCTAACAACTCGCCCTTGGAAACATTGCTTCTGGTTCCTGCCTTTCAATTCTCTGGAAATAAAGAAAATAATAAGGGAGAAGATGAATTGAGATTCTTTTATATTTTCACTGAAAATGACCATGGACGGGAAACTTTTCTAAGTCAATGGCTCTCTTGTGGGGTTTTACATTTCCTCTGCACCGGCAATCAGCACAACCAAACACTGTCTCCTTTATCTTTGGGACCCCTTCAGAGCCTGGTGCAGTGCCTTTTCTTGTCGTGATGACAAACAGATGTTTGTTAAAAGAATGGCACTGCTTTCCTGCTGCCCTTCTGGACTAAATAGAAAACAGCAGAACAAACAGGTACATTTTGTTGATGTTTGACTTGAGAAGACATGTGCCAGGATTTAACCCAATGAAAGATGAAATGACCAAAGTTTGGAGAGGTAAACGATTGGCTTTAAGTCACTCACTTGACTGAGAGCAGAGCCAAGGCTATCGCCACCCCAGGTATGCAGTTTTTTCTCTGGTACAGCATTTCTTTTTAATCTTTTTGGTAAGTCTGTATAATCAAAGGAAGCAAAAATTTCCACTAACCAATGTATAGTTTGCTATAAATTAGACATTCTTCAGTGACTTAAATGCTTTTAATTTATGTATTAAGTGCATAAATGCCTCTTTTCATACAGAAGCCATCACTCATGGTACTTAATGATCATTATAGAAACCCTTTAAATGATCGTCTGATTTATCTTCAAAATGCAAACACACAAACAATTTTCTATATGTCAAAAATCTTTCTGTAGAGACATATTTCCAAAAATGTTGTAAATGAGTGTAATGGTTAATAAAGAACATATTTGTGCTATACCCATCTGCCTAGAAATAATTTCACACTCATGGTCTTGTTTTATTTTTATAATACCAATAAAAAAGATGAAGAAACAGAGACATAGAAGCTCTGATGCACAGCCAACAATCACAGGCTTGTTTTGTTTTGTTTCAAATAAGATTTAGAGCTAAAACACCAGACATTGCTGTTGATTTAGGAGCTGTTCAAATGACTGGGGTCTGGAAACCAGTCTGACCATGATTTTAGAGCTTCTCGTAGTATCTTTGGCTTTGTGATCTGTGTTTCTTAGGCTTACTTTTCTCTTCTGTAAAATGAGTATTCATGTAAGATCTCATAGAGTTTTTGCAAGAATCAAAGATCCTACATAGAGAGTTCCAAGCTCAAAGTAGGTGCTCAGCTAATCTAAGCTATCATCATGTGATTAAAAACCCCTTCTCCGCACTCAGTGACTGACAACTTCTATATTTCTCCATTTCATCTTAGATGTGCAGACAAGATTAGGTTTCTGCAGTCACAGGAAATGCATTTTTACATTTGGCAGCAGTTAACCTGCCCCTTCTTTCTTCAGAGTGTAAAGCCATCCACTTCTCAGTTTAAAGACAGTCGATGCTGATTCATGCCTTTGCCTCATCTCCTGTCTAATCCTATTTCCCCATCAGAGGAATGAATTTTCTGCCAGATAGTCTCCTTTATAAAAGCTGTTACATTTGTGATTTTTTTTTAATTCTGTTTCAGCAAGTCAAGCTTTCTCCTGTAGAGAAACATAAAGCATCAGCAACTCTGCTTGGTCCTGAGGAGAGTCAGAGCACCAAAAATAGTCGACGAATAAGCTGAAGTTCTGACTTTCCTTGGAATAAAAGAAGACATAGGCTTCCCTCTGCTCTGGGGACTTATGAGCATCAGGAAAATTGTTCGGTCAGGAGGATGCTCTCGAGACAGGATGCAAAGAGACTGGATGCTTAGGCTGGGCTCTGTTCCTAATTTAGCATTTGACCTTGGATGGAAGAGGTTACCTCCTTTTGGAGCCTCAGTTTGCTCAGCTATAAAATAAAGAAGCTGAACTAAATGATCTCTAAGGAACTCTGAGCTCCTGAATTTTATTGCGTCTGTGACTGAAAATCTGTCAAAGCCCAAAGGAATTAATTTTAATGATTGGATTTTTGACACTGTTGGGGGTATAGCTGAGGCACATAGTCAGGCTTTCAAATCAATTTACCTGGTGAACCCCACCGCTGCCTAATTGTAGAGAAGGGTATTTCAACCAATCTACAAATAGACTGAATCATAACTTAGACATGTCTGTAGCCAGAGGTATATATTAAGCAGAGATGTTTTATGGGACGTAATTGCATATGGCCAGCACAGGAAAAGCTAGCTCACTTGTCATTCTATAACCTAAACCCTCTATTACTTGTAAAGACTGCATTCCACTTTTTTGCAAAAATGGAATGAAAAAAATTACAAGTCAACAAGCTGATATCTTCTCTTTTTATTGAATGTTGAATTTTTTAAATTTTATTTTATAATTAATTTAATTTTACATATCAGCCACTGATTTCCCTGTCCTCCCTCTTCCCACCCCCCATCCTTCCCCCCAAACCCACTCCCCATTCCTATGTCCTCCAAGGCAAGGTCTCCCCTGGGGATTCAACCCAGCCTGGTAGATTCAGTTGAGGCAGTTCCAGTCCCCTCCTCCCTGCACCAAGGCTGAGCAAAATGTCTCAGCATAGGCCCTGGGTTCCAAAAAGCCAAATCATACACTAAGGACAGGTCCCAGTTGCACTGCCTCAGTGCCTCCTAAATAGTCGACCCACCATCAGGAGGTAAGCCGGCCGGCCTTGATTTATGTCATCCCTGTCCAGTCTGAGGGTTGTCTGTTTGTCTGAGTGTTAAATGTTGTTTGTTTGTCTCCGCGCCTGCGTCTGATAATCTGTCTGTGTCAGTGGATCTGAAAGGGGGGACCGACGGGTCTGGACTTCGCCACTGAACCCTGGGAGACGTCCTAGGGGAATCTGGGAACCTGGAAGACGTTCCACGGTTCATCTGAAGTGCCCTCTGTGGCACGGTCTGAAGACCCCTCTGGGGGCACGGTTTTTCTGGTTTTGCTTTCGGTTTGGAACCGAAGCCGCGCAGCGAGTTTTAGTCTTATTTATATTGGTCTGTCGTTTTTTTTTGTTTTCTGTTTAACCGTTCTCCTCTTAAAAACAGCCATAGGACAGACTGTCATCACCCCCTTGAGCCTCATGCTTAAACACTGGTCAGACGTAAAGAAAGACACGAGCCAACAACAAAGGAGTCGTAATCAAGAAAAAAAAAAAAATAGATCACTCTTTGCGAGGCCGATTGGGTTAAAATGGATGTAGGATGGCCTCGTCAGGAAACCTTTAACCTCAGTCTTATTTCACAGGTGGAAAAAAAAAAAGTTTTTGCTTCCAGTCCCCATGGCCACCCGGACCAGGTCCCATACATTGCCATGTGGAGACTCCTGACAACAGAACCTCCCCCATGGGTTAAGCCGTTTCTCTTCCCCTCAGCCCCCCGGCGGCAGCAGCGCTCGCCGAATCCCGGAGCCGAGGAAGCCAGATCGGCGGATCCCTCCCACTCCCTGTTCCTCCCTAACCCCACACCAGCAAGTCTTTTCCTCTCCCCGCGGGCCGCTGCTCCGGCGCAGGCGGGCGCGCGGGCAGGCTTGCAGGCGGGTGCGGGAAAAGGAAACGCGCAGGCAGGGCTGCCGGGAAGCTAGGGCGCTGGGACGCCCCCTGCCCAGTCCCCGCAGGCCGTCAGCGGTGATGGCGGTGGCGGCGGCGGGTGCCGGAGCTCCCCGCGCCTCCTCCCGTCCGCGCGGCCGCGGCGCGGTCGCGGGGGTCCGAGACGGGCTGGGGGGGGCTCCCCTCACTCCCCGCTCTCCCCGGCTGTCCATGTCTCCCGTGCGGGCGGAGGAGTCCGCCCCGCCGGGCCGTGGTTTTCCGCGTGGCGCCTAACAGCGGACTTGGAGCTGGTGCAGACCAGGGGAATCTGATCGCGGAGGCCCGGGGCGGCGCGGACATGGGCACCAAGCAGAGTGGCCCCGCCGCCAACGGCCGCACCCGCGCCTACTCGGGCTCGGACCTGCCCTCCGGCGGCGCGCGCGCGCGCGGCGGCCCCCGGCGCGGCTGGCCGGGACCCGGGCGGCGGAGGCCCGCGGCGACACAGGCGGGGCCAGGGGCGGGGCCGGCGACCAGCCGGACCCGGGCGGCGGGGAGCCAGCGGCGGCGCAGGCGGCCTTGGTCCCGGCAACGCCCCACAGCCGCTCGCTCGGAGGGGCGGTGGATAGCGCGATGGGCGGCCGAGCGGCACAGTCGGCAGCGGCGGCGCAGGCGGACACGGGATGTGGCAGGGACACGCAGGCGGGGCCGGGGATGGGGTCGGCGAGGGACCGCCCCCTGGCCGGCGACCCACAGCGATGTGCCACGACCGGCTCCGGCCCAATATGGGAAAGGTGACTAGGGGGCGTCGTCACCCATGGACGCCGAGTCACCCCGCCCCGAGTGTTACAACCCCCCCGACAGCGCCGGAGGGACCGGCGGCTCCTGCAGCGGCCCCCAAACAGCGGAGGATGAGTTCCTGCTTCCTCCCCAATTGCCGGTCGCCTACGAGAAAGGCGGGACAAAGCAGCGAAGGTAGGGAACACCTACATCTCTGGCCAGTTGCTCTTAGCGGGTCTCCAGGGGCTCTAACCCCCTACCGATTGGGCTCAGGTTACCAGAAAGAGACGCCGGCAGCGCGTTTTTTAAAAAAAGAACTTAGAGAGACACGGAGGGAGAGGAAAAACAAACAAAAAAGTCCTGGCCACTGTAATGTCTCAGGGACAGGTCAGAGAGGGAGTTAGGAAGTTAGGACGGGAGATCAAAAAAAGAACACTGCTTGACAAAGACAAAGTGCTTACTGTAAACAGAGAGGACATTGGGCTCGTGACTGATCAAAAAAAGCCTCAAGGGTCTCGGAGACCTAAGCCAAGGGTCCTCAATCTGGAAGATTGGGGAGGTCAAGGCCAGGAGACCCCCTCCCCCCGACCTAGGATAACTCTCAAGATTAGGGGGCAGCCAGTGACCTTCCTAGTGGACACCGGGGCTCAACATTCAGTCCTGACCCATACCGGAGGCTCTCTCAATGACCGCACAGCTTTGGTCCAGGGGGCCACAGGTAACAGGAGGTATCAAAGGACCACCGAAAAAAAAAAAAAAAAAAAAAAGGTTCAGCTGACATCTGGACAGGACCCAAAGGGAGCCCCCTACAAGTCCTAGCCCTTTAAACTGTTCGTGGACGAGAACTCAGGCTTTGCAAAAGAAATGTTGATACAGAGACTGGGGCCATGAAAGCCCGGTAGCTGCAGGATGGCCCGCCCCCCTGTCTACATGTGGTAGCCATTGCTGTTTTGCTCAAGGATGCAGGGAAACTGACTTTGGGACAGCCATTAACTGTGTTATCCTCCCATGCGGTAAAAGCTCTGGTCCAGCAGCCCTCAGATCGAATGGTGTGCAGACCAGTTGTCTCCCTCAACCCCGCAACCCTGCTGCCTGGTTCATGGATGGGAACAGCTTCCTCCAAGAAAGAGAACGGAGGACTGGAGCAGCCGTCACCACCGAATCGGAGATAGTTTGGACCTCACCACTGCCACCTGGAACATCGGCCCAAAAGGCAGAGCTGATCGCGCTGACCCAGGCCCTCCGGATGGCGGAAGCCCGGAGGACCAGGAACTAACAAAGAAAATGGGGGCGAAATAAAGCCCTGAGCGACACGCTTACATCATAGATGGACAGAGGCCTTGCCTACCAAGAAAAAAAGACCACTAACGTGGTAACCAAAAAACTCCTAGATGACATCTTTCCCAGGTATGGAATACCCCAGATATTGGGGTCAGACAATGGGCCCGCCTTCGTCTCCCAGGTAAGTCAGGAGGTGGCCAGGCTACGGGGGATCGATTGGAAACTTCATTGTGCATACAGCCCCCAGAGCTCAGGACAGGTAGAACGTGCAAATAAAACCATTAAGGAGACTTTAACCAAATTAACGCTTGCAACTGGCACTAGAGATTGGGTGCTCCTACTCCCCCTAGCCCTTTACCGAGCCCGGAACACTCCTGGGCCTCATGGCCTAACCCCGTTCGAGATCATGTATGGGGCTCCCCCACCAATTGTAAATTTCCTTTACTCTGATATCTCCTCTTTTGCCACTAGCCCTCCAATTGATGCAAAAGACGGTGCAAAAACCCCTGCCTGCCGGGAGCAACTGAACCGCCCGGTGATGCCTCACCCATTCAAGATTGGGGACTCTGTCTAGGTCCGACGCCATCAATCCAGGAACCTAGAGCCGAGGTTGACGGGACAGCGGCTTGGGTCCACACGTCACATGTAAAGACTGCCAAGGAACCCGACGAAGCTGAGGGCACCGAGACATCTAGTTCAACGCTCTCCAAACCCACTAAAGATAAGACTCACCCGGGGGTCCCCTTGATCCCCCTAATAGTCCTCCTGACATAAGGAGGGACATCACCAGAGAGCCTGTTTCCCTGACGCTGGCCCTGTTACTGGAAAAAAATTACCATAAACAAAATAGCTGCTGGGGTAGATACAGGGACTGCAGCCCTTATGGAGACCGGCCAATTCAGACAGCTCCAAGTAGCCATGCTCAACAAAAATGATTTAAAAGATAGTTCCAAAGGTCACCGTGGTTTATGACCCTTGTCTCCACCATTATGGGCCCCCTAATCGTCCTCCTGCTCATTTTATTGTTTGGGTCATACATCCTCAACAGATTGGTGCAATTCATCAAGGATAAGGTTTCTGTTGCCCAGGCTTTGATCCTAACCAAACAATATCAGAGGCTCAGACAGTCAGAGATAGAGCTAACCCCTTATTCTCCATCCTAAAATGAAAGATTTCATTTGGTACAAAAGAAAATGGGGGAATGAAAGACCCCCGCTCCATTATGAGGATATGGGGCGTTGGGCCGATGTTATGCCCCCCCCAATAACTTGGCCTTAGAAACGCCATTCTGCAGGAATCAGAAAAACAGGAGTTCACAGCCATAGCCAGCTACCCGGCCTTGACAGAGATAGCTATGGCCAGCCTTGAGAGAGATAACTGTGGTCAGCAGCCTTGGGAGTAAGACAGTTGATATTTTATGGCGGGCCCCTGGCCTTGAGGAATAAGCAGCTGGCCTGGACAAGGCCAAATCAGCCACACACATATGACCCCAAGTTCACCCTGGCCTTCTTTGAAACAACCAATAGGGACCCTGTAACTATGCTTCTCGCTTCTGTAACCGCGCCTCTGCCCCTGGGATCCCATAAAAAGTCCCCCTTGCCCTAGGAAAGCGCGCAAGTCCTCCAAGAGACTTCGCCCCAGGTACCTGGTCTAAATAAACCCTCTTGCTTTTGCATCTGATCTGTGGTTTCGGTGTGTTCCTTGGGTTTGGGGTCTCTCCCGGAGAAAGATCTCAGCCGGGGGTCTTTCAGTTCAAGCTAATCAACCATCTCACTTATCCAGAGGGTCTGATCCAGTTCCATTGGGGCTCCTCAGCTATTGGTTCATAGTTCATGTGTTTCCACTAGTTTGGCTATTTGTCCCTGTGGTTTTTCATATCACAGTTTTAGGATCTCTTGCTCATATAATCCCTCCCCTCTCTTGCTGATTGGACTCCTGGAGGTCCACCTGGGGCCTGGCCGTGGATCTCTGCATCTGCTTCCCTCAGTCACTGGATGAGAGTTCTATCATGACAGTTAGGGTGCTCGGCCATGCGATCACCAGAGTAGGTAATTTCAGGCTTTCCCTCAACCATTGCCAGTAGTCTATTGTGGAGGTATCTTTGTGGATTTCTGGAGACCTCTCTAGCACTCTGCTTCATCCTATTCCTGTGGGGTCTTCATTTATTATGGTATCTTTTTCCTTGTTCTCCCACTCTGTTCCTGATCCAGCTGGGACCTCCTGTTCCCCTAAGTTCTCTTTCCCCCAACCCTTGCCTCCAAGCTGATATCTTGAACTTATCTTGAGAAAATGGATTACATGTTATGCCCTGAGGACGTCTGAATTTAACTCAATGCCAAACAGTTTTGGCAATCACCTCTATGGTGCAATGATGCTATAGGAGCTGACAAAAGAAAGGACACATAATAGACCAGACATGATAATAGAGATTCATCCTTATTTCCTTTTAGAGAATCCCTAAAAATATTCTATGTGCATTCACTTTTGGTACCCTTATAATCATTGTTTTTAACAGGTAAAAGATTGCTCACTTTTTGTGTATATGGATGAGAAAATTGGACTTTGAAGAAAACTAATTACTAGAGTTAGTTGCTTGGTCATTACAGGTGTGCTAACATTGAGTTGCTGTGGTGGTCATCCAATGTTGACATATTTAAATTTCCATATTGTAGATGAAGACACTGACTGAGTCTCAAAGAGGTTAAGGATTCAGCTAATGGCCACAGGACTTACAAGTGGAGAAACAGAACCTCCCACTCAAGAATACTTGGCTATGCAAATCCATGTTGCTCATTTTTATTACTTTATCTGTGGACCTGTCCCAACTTCATATTCAGCACCATGGCAGAACTGAGGCATGGCCCAATGACTATACTCCTCACTGCTCTTGGATTCTCTCTCTCTCTCTCTCTCTCTCTCTCTCTCTCTCTCTCTCTCTGTATGTGTGTGTGTGTCTCCTTCCTTTCTCTCCCTCATATTCCTTTGTGTATTATTTGTCCATTTTCTGAAATTAATTGAGAGTCACACATCATGCTTTGCTGTTTTCAGTAACCAGGGACTTTTACTTCCCAGTGGTAGCTAATTTGCTTTTAATTTTGGACAAATCTGGACAAGTCTGAAGAAAACTGAAAGTAAATCTGTATTTTGTGTGGTGAGTGTCTACTCCTAAGCATGGTACAGTTCCTGATATACTGACTGGCTTAGAAAAATCTTCGTCAATAAGGAGTCAGATTTGTCAAATTAGAAGAAAAACCAACTTGAGTCTCTGGAAGAAGGGAGAAGAGGTGAGGCGAAGGGGTTCTAGGTATTTTGCAAGCAATGAGTCTGGAAGGATTCTCATATACCCATCCTTCTCATTTTCTCTTTTCCCCAATCATTCTTGTATCTATGCTATGGAAGAAAAAAATGTATTATTTAAAAAGAACATTCCTGTCAAATATCTGGACTATCGAACTAATTTATTGGTAGGTTGGGAATAAGCCACATAGGCCCTAACTACAGAACACATGATAGATTTTGAGGTGGTGCATCTACAAAAACTTTTAAAGACAGTATTCCCTGACAAAATAGATTTGTCTCCTTTCCTATATTTCTCACTTGCAAAGAAAGAATGTTATCAAAATATTTTTATCTTTTTAATAGCCACAAAGTTGTTCATCAGTTTCACCCATATCCCCCCTCTGGGATGCTCAAATCCACCAAAAATGAATAGAAAATTAATGTTTCTCTCCAAATGTTTCCATAATCACAGAGCAAATAGTTGATTTCACCAAGATAAGAGTATAAAATCTGAGCTTAGGAAGAGGTTTCTGCCACAGTTATCCACATCATTTATCCTAAATTCAGGGACTGAACTAATTACTATAATGAAACAAATTTGTATTACAGTACCTTGAAGTTTGAACTATCTGTACAATGTACACACCCCTTGATTATTATTCACCCCTGTGTTGTTTTGGTGCCAGGTCTGTAGAGTTTCACTTGAATATAACACTTTTTTTCAAAGTGCTTTCCAAATATTGTGACTCAAGTCAACCCAAGTTGAAATATTTTCTAGACAAGTAAATTTGTTTAATTACCATGTTCCAAGAACCAGTTTTCCGCTACAGCCCATATGTACACAGAATGGATGGACTGTTACCAATTTATGCATTAGAGTTCTGTTTCGGCTTCTCTTTTTTAGAATCAGCATTTAATTGGTGTTGATTGCAAAGGAGAACACATCAGCCTGAATAAAATGCAAGAGATGAGGAGTCTAAAATTTGCAAATGGATCCCAACTTAACCTATAGAAAAGCTGTATTTATATACAGTATAGCAAGAGTAGCTCAAAAGCCTTAAATATTTGTGATGGAGCATTATTTAGTGGAGGATTATCCTTTGTTCTGGTTTCTCTTTATTTAAAAAATGAAATTAATATGGTTTATAACTGGTAAATTAAAATTGCACATGTTGTGAGGTACAATATGTGTCAATTCATATAAAGGATGTCTAATGATTAAATCAAGCTAATCAATGTATTTATCATCTAGTTTGCCTATCTAAGTTAAAGTTTGCCTCAAGAGAGATCCTTTTAACAGTATTTTATAAATTAAATTTATTCTTCCTGCCAGGTGATGGTGGTACAGACCTTTAATTTCAGCACTCGTCAGGCAGATCTTTGTGAGTTTGAGACCAGCCCGGTCTACAAGAGTGAGTTCCAGGGCAGCCAAGGCTACACAGAGAAACCTTGCCTCAAAAAAAATTTTGCTTTCCAATTTTGATTCCCTCACACTTCCACCCCCATTACCCTTGTCACTTACATTACAAGTGGATATTTGTAGAGGAGGAAAAGTTAATAGGATGGTTGGGATGAAAGATTTAACCTTGGTACTACATTTACTGTGCTTTCTGATTCTATTGTTTATTTGAAAAATAAAAGTAACAATAAGACTGTCTGTGCAACCTAAGTAACTCATCAATTACATAGGTTGTATTCTATGTATAAAAATGAATATGCTTTTTGATCATATTTTTGCATTGTTCATGGAGGATTATATTTGACCACAAGGATAAGAAACACATCTATTTAAGTATGCGTTAAATAGCTAGAAAGCAAAAGAGCATAGGGAAGGTCCTAAATATACATATAACCAGTCACAGTTGAAACCATCCTAACACGAGGATGGCTACAGATGAAAGGTCTACACCCAAGTTATTAGATTTCCTTACAACTGCTATAAGTCCTTAGAAGACAGCTGGCACATAGCACAAAATGTTTTATTGTTGGCATCCTTTTCTGATTGCAAAGGTTTTTCACTAATGAGATTGCAGGAACAAGAGTGAAGATAATACACAGAATAATCATGTTATACCAAATATTTATTGAACACTTACAATGCAAAAAGCATTTTGTTAGAAACTTTGGGTGATGCAGATAATTACCATGTACTTCCTACCTTTAGCAACTGTGAAATGCAGTAGCAGATATCAACTAAACAATATAAATATGCAGTCAACAAAGTAAAACATGATCAGTGTCATCTGAATCATGTATTTGAATCACTATGCAGATTTTAAATAAAAGAAATACTTGGGCTAAAGAAATGTCTCAGCAGTTAAGAGCACTGGCTCTTCTTGCAGAGGACCCAGACTCAGTTTCCAGCATCTACATGGTGGCTCACAATCATCTTTGACTTTAGTTACAGAGATCCAACACTCCTCTTCTGACTTCCAGGGAAACCAGGCATGTATAAGGTGCATATATATACATACAGGGTATATCATAGTGAAGGAGATATGTTGGAAGTAGGTCTTAAAAGAATGAATTTGGAAATGGGAGGTTCATTCTTGGACCTACAAAGTGAAACAAACTAAAACAGCATTAGCAGGATCTTGTAAAAGGAAATGTAAAGTTTAGGGTAGTGTTCATTATAGTTTCAATGAAATAGAATGTGGAATTAGATTGAAAATATAGATTGAGGCAATTTAAATGAGAAGATTGAATGTTCAGCTAAGGAATTTGAACTTTATGCTGTAATCAATGGGACCTTAATAGAACATTTTAAAGAACACTATGGAAAGATCAATTAGGCATTACTGTTAAATATGGATTAGAATGGAAAAACTGGAGAGATATATGTTAGAATGGGGAAAAGTACAAAACTATTTTTTTTGAAGTTTTACTCTGTGCTAGGAGTTTAGCTAATTGTAATTGTCCACTTTTTTGTTATTAAAATGAATCTTTTATTCTCACTCACCACCTTTAAATATAGGACAATTTTGAAGATAACACAAGATCTACACAGTGTTATAAAACCAGTGTTAAAACTCACATTGGTAGGGTTTCTTAGGCCAAATCCCTTCTACTAAATTGGCTTATTTTCAGAAAATAGACCAAAAGAAAAATGAACTGAACCTTGAAATACTGTAAAAGTTTGGAAATGTGTCTGTGAAACTTCCTTTGTGAAATAAGAGATACTTTCCACTTTGGAGACAGATACAACCACTAGAAATCAACAAAAGATGATCAAAATAATGAATTATTTAGGTTTGCATGAGTGGACTGGTCATAGAGTTACATGATGAGCTCTTTCTGGTTATGAGAGAAACAAGTAAAGAATAGCTAATAGTTTTTAGGCACCCGATATGTGATTTTTTGAGGGACAACACACACACACACACACACACACACACACACACACACACACACACACACACACTGAGAGGGGGGAGAAGAGAGACACAGAGACAAAGGTGAAGAACTCTAAAGATGCACAAGATTTAGAACTAATGTTTCTGATATCAGCCCCACCAGTTCAGAGTACCCAGATATTTATGGAAAGTGAGACAATGGTCAAAGGCAGGAAAGGAGAGGGGTTTTTTTGGTTGTTGTTCCGTTTTGTTTTGTTTTGTTTGCTTTTATAAATATTGCAGAAAATGGTAATAGAAACTATGGAGGTGAAGGCATTTATGAAGAACAGTGCATTGAATGAAAGGAAGTAAACACTGGAAATAATGTATTTGGGTGAAGACAAATAGCAGTTAGAAGCTAAAACATGTAAAGGTGAAGCAAAGGTAATGAGGAAGGCATTGGGAAGGGATGGTAGATTAACATTGGTATATTATTGATGAATAAAGGAAAAATGTCCATGATCAAGGGCATAAACACAGTTTCAAAGTTTCAGAGAGTTCATAAGAATCAAATAAGAAACTAATGTTTGACGTTGCAACTGGATAACTTTTGATAGCCTCTACAACTTCTATGACACCATATAACAACACAGATTTCTGGAGGATAAACCTGATTAAAAAACACATTTGTTGAAACTTATTTAAAAAATCACTAATTGCCTAGCAAGAATATGAGGACTGTGCTATTCAATGACCTCAAATACTAGCCAAATGTCTATTGGAAAGCAAGAGCATTGCATTCATTTTTAAACATTCCTGATGGAAGGCCAGCTGCTGTCCTTGGTACTAAAAGAGTCATCTGGCATTATAATATTGCAGCAGGATGACCACTATAGTTGGACTGAATTAGGTGTTTCATTATATGCCTCTATTTGGGGGGATTTATTTTTTACAGAGATGAGATTTTTCAAATATATATTTCCCATCTGGAAGGTTTTTCAAACTCCCTAATGGTTAACATCTAGAAAGCAATTGCTTTTCCTTTCTTTCTTTCTTTCCTTTTTTTTTTTTAAATAAAGAAATCCCTTGAAATTTAAGTGTGAGAAATCAAGGTGAGAGGAACACAGGAAATGGAAGACATGTTTAAAAGGTTATATTACCTTTTCTTCTTTAAATCATGGAAAAGTGCAAAAAAACATTATCTATTACTCCTTCACCCAGTAGCATTCTTAAATTCAAAGTAATTCAAAACAGTGAAATTCAGACATTCTCTTTAAAATCACAATTAACGAGTGAATTGGGACAAGTGTAATTCTCACAAATAACCATGGACTATTAATGTGATTGATATGAATGCCTCAGTCATACAATGTACATATTGCTCACTAAAATACATTTTGAACTGTTGGGAAAATGGACAATTCCTGTGAAAGTCAGCATAAACCTACTATTCAAAGCTGCAGAGGTAAAAAACACTTGAAAAGTTGAATAAAATCTTGTGAATTTAGATTGAGCACATTGTCAAAATAGTTTCTCAGCAATATGCACATAGTGCATGTGTACATATATACATGCACAAACACTCTCTCTTACACACACACACACACACACACACACACACACACACACACACACACACACACACATTTGACTCACTGAAAGACCAGGTTAGGTAATGTTAATGCCAATAATAATCTTTTCTTTTCTTTTTTTGGTTTTTCGAGACAGGGTTTCTCTGTGTAGTTTTGGTACCTGTCCTGGATCTCGCTCTGGAGACCAGGCTGGCCTTGAACTCACAGAGATATTCCTGACTCTGCCTCCTGAGTGCTCGGATTAAAGGCGTGTACCATCACTGCCGGCAGCAATCATAATCCTGAATGGCATTGTCAGAAATGTTCAAATCCAAAAAGATAAATATCCTTAAAATTTACATATTAAAATCCTGAATGGTGAAACCCTGAGAGGTGCAATTCCCATGCATTAAAAGTGTGTAGAAAGGTGAATTCCATGGGGGTGGGATGCACACCATACAGTAATGATGTAGAGTTCAGCTAAAAATGTGTCAATTGTCTCCATTGGTATTATTTCCAGCTGATGAAATTCCAGAAGCTTTTTAATGAATTAAAAAGACATTGCCTTGAAGAAATCAGGAAAGTTACCAACTGCTTCTGAAAGAATCATGTGTGAGTCAGAATGGAAGGACACAAGTGCACCATGTTCTTGATGTATCACTAAGATTGACTTTACAAAGTTTGTTGTCTATACACAGGCCAGGAAGAAAACTAGTGTGTTCTGAGGAACACCTTGCCATGAAAGAAAAGGATAAAAATGTATCAGCTATTCATCACAAAGCAAAACTTCAAAATGTAGTTAATGATTATAAATTTGGCCAGCTCTCACAGACCTCTGTACAATTGTTTGAAACTTCTCACTAATATACTTTTGCATATGTCAAATTTTATTTTTAGATTTGTCTTTTTGCAGTTTCCCCCTAACATTTTAAATGTCAGTATAATATTTTTTTTCCTAGAATTTGCTATGTGATGCATTTAATGTTTGCATTCTGCTTAATACTGGGTGAATCATTATAAAGACTTACAGAATTTCATTTTTTCCTCCCGCACAGGTCAACAAATCTGACTCCACAACAATTGCATGATTATGATGTAGACTTCGTTCATAAGCATTATACATGTATGTGGAAATGCCAAAGGCTATTAATAAGAGAAGAACTGTCCTTTCTGCTCCTATCCATCTGTGAACTAGACAACTGTACATGATATTAGATGTTGAGGCCATTGCAAAATCCGTGGTGACTCATATTGGGTGGTGTAGGGTGTCTTTCACATTTTACTTTTCTAAATTTAATATATATTGTTTTTATTTTATTTTATTTTACAATACTATTCAGTTCTACATAACAGCTACAGATTCCCTTGTTCTCCCCCTTCCTGACCCCCTCCCCTTCCCCCCAGTCCACTCCCCATTCCCACCTCCTCCAGAGCAAGGCCTCCCCAGAGGCCTCAGATCAACCTGATAGACTCAGTCCAGGCAGGTCCAGTCCCCTCCTCCCAGATTGAGCCAAGCGTCCCTGCATAAGTCCCAGGTTTCAAACAGCTAACTCATGTAATGAGCCCAGGACCTGGTACCACTGCCTAGATGCCTCAAAAACAGATCAAGCCAATCAACTGTCTCATCTATTCAGAGGGCCTGATCCAGTTGGGGGCCCCTCAGCCTTTGGTTCATAGTTCATGTGTTTCCATTCGTTTGGCTATTTGTTCCTGTGCTTTATCCAACCTTGGTTTCAATAATTCTCGCTCATATAAACCCTCCTCTTTCTCGCTAATTAGACTCCTGGAGCTCCACCCGGGGCCTAGCTGTGGATCTCTGCATCAGATTCCTCAGTACTTGGATGGGGTTTCTGGCACAACTATTAGGGTGTTTGGCCATCCCATCATCAGAGTAGGTCAGTCCAGGCTGTCTCTCGGCCATTGTCAGCAGTCTTTTGTGGGGGTATCTTTGTGGATTTCTGTGGGCCTCTTTAGCACTTTGTTTCTTCCTTTTCTCATGTGGTCTTCATTTACCATGGTCTCCTATTCCTTGTTCTCCCTCTCTGTTCTTGATCAAGCTGGGATCTTCCGCTCTCTTTCCCTGGACCCTTGTCCTTCATTGCTCCCACTCATGTCCAGGTTGTTTATGTAGATCTCAGCCATTTCTCCATCATTGGGCGATCCTCGTGTCTTTCTTGGGGTTCTGTTCTCCAGGTAGCCTCACTGGTGATGTGAGTAGCAGTCCAGTCATCCTTGTTCTACATCTAGTATCCTCCTATGAGTGAGTACATACCATATTTGAGAAACAATCAATCAATGGGACCTCTTGAAACTGAGAAGCTTTTGTAGAGCAAAGGATACGGTCAACAAGGCAAAGCGACAGCCTACAGAATGGGAAAAGATCGTCACCAACCCCACATCTGACAGAGGACTGATATCCAGAATATATAAGGAACTCAAGCAATTAGACATCAAAACGACCAACAGTCAATTAAGAAATGGGCTATAGAACTAAACAGAGAATTCTCAACAGAGGACACTCAAATGGCTTAAAGACATTTAAGGAAGTGCTCAACATCCCTAATCATCAGGGAAATGCAAATCAAAACAATTCTGAGATACCACCTTACGCCTGTCAGAATGGCTAAGATCAAAAACACTGAAGACACTTTATGCTGGAGAGGATGTGGAACTAGGGAAACTCTCCTCCACTGCTGGTGGGAATGCAAGCTTGTACAACCACTTTGGAAATCAATATGGCGCTTTCTTAGAAAATTGGGAATCAATCTCCCCCAAGATCCAGCTATACCACTCTTGGGCATATACCCAAGAAATGATCAATCATACCACAAGAGCACTTGCTCAGCTATGTTCATATCAGCATTGTTTGTAATAGCCAGAACCTGGAAACAACCTAGATGCCCTTCAACTGAAGAATGGATAAATAAATTGTGGCACATATACACAATGGAATACTACTCAGCAGAGAAAAACAATGACATCATGAAGTTTGCAGGCAAATGGATGGATCTAGAAAAAATCATCCTGAGTGAGGTAACCCAGACTCAGAAAATTTTAATATTTTTAAAAATATGTGTATATGCATATGTGTGTGCGTGCGTGTGTGTGTGTGTGTGTGTGTGTGTGTGTGTGTGTGTGTGTGTGTGGTGTGTAGAGAAAGAGAGACTACAGGGTTTTTTGTTGTTGTTTTCTTTTTGTATCACTCTCTGCCTTATGCCATTGGAATGGACTCAGAATTTAAAGCTGTTATTTTTGTGTAGGCTGCCGAAACAGAAAGCTCCTGGGATCCTCTTTTCTCTATTCTTGGAGCCAAGGTTACAGGCACATGTGACCAAGCTCAACTGTTTCATTGATTCTGAGGTTTTAAACTTTGGTCCATGTTTGTGAAGCAAAATTTTTTACCCACCATGGCATTTCTTCAGCCCCACATTTTGTTTTCCGGGATAATTCTAAATATGTTTGTCTGCCTAAACTGTCATATATGCCCAACTGTTTTGAGTGCTTATGACCACTTTTCATTGTGACCTATCATATACTTTGTTGTTTTTGTTTATTTCTCAAATAATTTTTTTTTACTATTGGAAATATACATCTTCCCTCAAATTGTCTTATATACAAATTTGGTTTTGACTGATATATATAAATATATAAAATATAAATATATAAAAATATATATATATAAAACAAGTCAGGCCAGGTCTAGCATCCATGGAGACAGACAGGTGAGTCACAAACTGAAGGCCTGCCTAGCTTAGAGATTAAGTTCAAAGCCAGATATGGTAATCTTGCACCAGTTCCTTCAAAATGAAAGTTTTAAAAATTCAGTTATAGTAGAGTGCTTGTTCTGAAACATGAGGCCCCTAGCTTAGTCCTGATGGCTACAGACAGCAAACCAATATTAACTTCACAAATTATCAATGTGGAGTGTTCGCATGTGAGACATTGTGTTACCCGGTTAAGCATATCTATTCTCAAACATACATCCTTTCTTATGGCAGAAATAGTCAAAATTATATTTCCTTTCCTTTAGAGTCGTACTGTACAAAATTGCTGTCTATACTAATCCTCCTGGAGAGCACCCCAGACTTTACTCTTATCTAATTATAACTTAGTACTCTGATCAGTGTTTCCCTATATGCCCCCTTTCCTCTCTGCTCTCTCTGGATTTTGGTAACCATGATACCCTCTATGTCGACACAAGAGTTTGAGGTCTTGTGTAACTTATCTGTTTAACCTGAATAATCTCAATTAGCACAATGATTTCCAATACTGTCTGCGTTGTCACAAATGACAGGATTTCATTATTATGACTAAATAGTACTCCACTGTATATATGTAACACATTTTATCTTTCACTAAATGACAAGTAATGGACTTGTTTCCATTTCTTGACTATTATCAATAGTACAACAATATTCCTGAGAATACAAATGGCTTTTTGACATATTGATTTTGTTTACTTCAATATATACTCAGAGATTGGATTGATAGATCATATATCACCTCTAATTTAAAATTTTTTGGGAATCCCCAAACTGTTGTTCACACTGGCTGTGATAATTTACATTCCCACCAGTGGTGTGCAGGGATTTTTCTTTCTCTACATCTGTGCCAGCCCTTCTTGTCTTTTTGAGAATCGCAATTCTTACTGAAGTGAGATGACATCTCAATGTGACTTGGATTTCTCCAGTGCATGTGGAAATACCATCTTCCCAGAACCATTTATTAAAATAAATATCATTTCTTCAGTGCATCTTGGTAGAACCTTTCTGGAAGACTAGTTTCATTCATATATCCAAGCTTACATATGGCTCTATTCTATTTCTATTGTTCTTTGTGTCTGTTTACATGATGAGACCAATCTGTTTTGATTAGTATGGCATTGTATTGAAGTCTGGAAGTATGATAGTGAATCTTGACTGGCAACTCTGTTAGACTGAGAAGCAACTAGGAGATGAGTGCATACCTCTGGGTGTGTCTGTAAGGCTGTTTCATAAAAGGATTTCCAGAGAGGATTCACTAAGTGAGACAGACCTGAACAGAGCATGGTTGTCACCATTTCAAATGCTGGCAGCTCAGAGGAAATAACTTGGGAGAGAGAAGAAAACCATCCAGTGCAGGCATTCCCGTCTGTACTCCTGGACTGCCTGCTCTGGTTTATTTCATTCCCCCTAACATGGTAAACTGAAACCTCAGCGACTTTGTGACAAAATAAACCCTCTGTCTGATAAGCTTCTTTTAATCAGGTATGGTGTTATAGCAATGACAAATATGATTTAAATATGTAGTGTATGTAATTCCTTCTTGCATTATTCCTTTATTTTCAAGACTGTTTTGGCTGTGAATGTAATTCCATTATTATTATTCTTTACAGAATTTAGGATTTTTTTTCTAGTTCTGTGGAAATGTCATTGCTATTTTTACAGAAACTGAACTGAATACATAAATTAATTTAGGTACTATGAGCACAAGATGTCTTTCTACAGTTTTTAATATCTTTATTTCCTTTATAAATAGTTTATAATTTTCATTACATTGATTTTTCTCCTTTTTAGTTAAGTTTATTCATATGTATGTTTTATCAGTTTTTTTAAAATAGGATTCCTTTTATGATTTCTGTTCCAGATAGCTCATTCTTGGTGTATGGCAATGGTGCTGATTTTTACACATTAATTTTATGTCTTGCAATCTTATTACATTAATTCTAAAGTTTTTCTTTTGGAGAATCTTTGGGGGTTTCTCTACATAACATCATGCAGCCTGTAAACAGTCACAATTTGATTTCCTTTTTCCAATTTTGATGCTATTTCATTTCATATTATTTTTATTTGATTCCTCTGGCTGGCACTTCTTACATGTCATTGGATAGAAGTCATAAAATTAGGTAGCTTTGTCTGTCCCAGGTCTTAGAAAGATGCTTTCTTATTTTTCTGCTTTTGTGTGATGCTATTTTATGGCCAGTTATATACATTCTTGATCATTTTAAGGCTTGAAGAACTTTCTAAATTATCATCAGTTTGGGAATTTTAAAAAACAGTTTATTTAATTTTATTACATAATTTAATTTAATCTATAATTCAATTTTTAAATGAAATGAATTCATTCACACTCTCAGATTTTGATTACTTTCATCTCCATTCTTTCTTACCTCTGTCTCACTTCAATGAGCCCACACTCCTCCATACAACTCACTTTCCAATGTCCATGTCTTTTCATCTTGTTCTGTGACTGATTGACTTTTATCAGGGCTGTCCACATGACCATGGGTCTAGAATTATCCATTGGAGTATGATCAGATCATCAGTGGGTACACATTTTCTTAGTTTGTTTTCAGTTGCTGTGGCATACACTATGACTGAAAATGACTTTATGATCATAATACATCATTATTGGCATTCAAGGTAGAAACTCAAGCAGGAGCAGAGTCTGGAACCATGCTTCTAGGCTTGCTTTTCATGACTCACTTAACTTGTTCTTTTTATACAACCAAGGACCACCTGCCTAGGGGCAATACTATGAACAGTGGGCTGGGCCATCACACATCAATCATTTGTAAAAAAAAAAAATCACTCACAAATTTGTCTACAGGCTAATTTGATGGAGGCATTTTCTCAATTGAAGTTCTCTCTGCCCAGATGACTATATCTTGTGTCAAATTGACAAAACAACAACAAATAAATATATAATCTGTGAATCCATGGCATGCCTATGACTAAGAAGGAAATACATATAGGACTCACAATGAAAAGTCAAGCCAGGCCAGGCGTTGGTGGCGCACGCCTTTAATCCCAGCACTCGGGAGGCAGAGGCAGGCGGATCTCTGTGAGTTCGAGGCCAGCCTGGGCTACCAAGTGAGCTCCAGGAAAGGAGCAAAGCTACACAGAGAAACCCTGTCTCGAAAAACCAAAAAAAAAAAAAAAAAAAAAAAAGTCAAGCCAAGTATATTATTCATTCATCAAAAGAAGGATCTGGATATTGAGAAGGGCATTGTCCATTCCTAGCTGATCATTTGACACTGTAAACTGAAAATTTAGCATGTTGTAATAAGGTGTAGTAAGGAAATTTAGACTTGGAAGACAGATACAATAAAATAATGAATATTTACATAAGCAGTGATAAGGGTATATGCTATTGGGTGCTCTGGGTGTAAAATTAGAGATAATTGCTTAATAATATAGATTCTTTGGAAGCTTTCTGGGAAATTATATCAACTCCAAGAAATAAAGGCTACAGAAATCTACAAAATATATATATATTTCAGGCAGAAAGAGAAACTTATGTGAAAGCAAGAGGGCCATTGAGCATATACATTAAAGAAACAGAAAATTATAGACCATTTTGAGTGAAGACTAGTGTAGGAGGAAGAGCTATATAAAATGATACAAGAAAAGTAAGGGAATCATAAGATGCAAGCCCATTTTTATGCATGATTCAAAGTATCGGTTTATGTCTTAGGGAACACATTGGAAGGTACATCCATTCAAGGTTTGATCATAGAAAAAAGCCTGGTTTGATCCAGGCTTTTTCTTATAAGAAGTAGATCTTGTGGAATTTTGGAAGCTGATTAAACAGTTCAAGGGAGGCTCTGGCTTCAGTGTCAGCTAATGGAAGTTGGGGATGAGAAGTCAAAAGGGAAGATGGAGATGAAATAAGGGAAGCCAAATTGGACAAAAAGCTTTGAGTATAAGTTACAAATCATGAGGCTAAACTGGAAACTGCTATTTTTCACTGTTTCCAACTTGGTGATGGTGGTTACTGGTCATAGAAGCTGGCCTGTTTTGTACTGGGCAAGCATGCACCTGTCCCAGGAATGGGAAGAACTGCCTGATGAGAGGAATAAAAGCTGGAGGAGGTGGAAGGCCTGCCCACAACCTCGTGCTACCAAGGTTAGATCACAGATGAGCACAACTCACTAGAACTGTGCTTTAGGAGGCTTCTCCAGAGACATAAAAGTGAGAATTATATTCATAGAAAGAGATACACTATAAGGGGTTTCAGAAGCTGACATGGGTTAATAGCAACAGCAGGCAAGCTGGTTACTCAGAAGAGCTGATGGTTCAGTTTTAAGATGAAGATGACTAAGCTGGAGACCTGGGAAGGAAGAAATGAAGATTCAGATCAAATCTGACAGGAGTGAAACAGAAAGTCTCAGCATGAAGGTGGTCAGACAGAAAGTTCACCTTCTACTTGAGGTAGGATCAGTATTTTAGTTTTGATTCGGCCTTTGAATTCTATATGAAAAGTTGGCTATAGAGCAAAAAGCAAAGAGAAAACTCCTAGTACCCTGTAGGGGTAATAAAGCTAGTATATCTTTATGAAAAGGACTTATTTCAAGGATACAGTACCAGGCTGCAATCGAATAGAATATTTGATTCCAATAGGATTTTATTAGGTGAAAATTCTTTAATGCAAACCATGACCCTCCAATTTAAATGCTTTGAGTGTTATTAAAATGAAGTCTATAATCATTAATACACTTTATGAGGCTATGATGGAAACAGTTTCTACCCTTGTACTGGATCTTATTGGTATTTGTACCACTATGTACTCAGAACCTTCTGTTATTGTACACTGACGTTCTCTTCTTTCTTAAAGCTACAAAATTCCCTTCAAACAGAGCTTTTTATATCCACTGGTATCATGGCATAGAGTGCTTTTGACCCAACTCTTGACCTTTATGAATCTATTCATGCTTCAATCTCAGGTCTTATTTCCTGAGGAAAATTCCCCTATACTCTCTTCACCTCTTAGTGCTCCATTCATACAGTTTGACTACTTTCTGTACTTCTATTACCATACTGATTAATACCATAGTTCCAGGGTCATTTTTGAGATTGTGATCTTATACTTTATTCTATAATATTCCCATCGTGTCACATGACATTGTAAAAATGTTAGAGCTTTCATGAATGAGTGCATAGAGGAAAAAATAGATGCTTCTGCAGCTTAGTCTTAGAGTCTGTTCCTTCATAGATAAATCAGCTATTTTGCTTACAGGGCAAGGTGATACCACTTTAGGTGTTGTGAGCATCATTATTTTGCTCTGTTTTCGACTTTCTCCCTCTGCTATTTTTTTTTATTTTGGATCTGCTCAACATGGCCAGAGTGTTAGCAGCTTCAGAATAAACCAAGCATAGCCTAAGCATTTTGTGTCCTCCTTGAATGCCCAGGAAGAGTTCATCATCTTCATACTCTCATAGAGTTCAACACTGCTTTGCAAACATCTGCTTTGAGTCCAAAATCCTAGGGAAAAGGGATTTAAGACAGCATTGTATCTCTATTTTTGTGTTTACCTCATTTCCTCCCCAAACTCTCTCCCTTTTGAGTTCCTATGAAGTTAAGAACCTTCTGTAAATTCTCATCTGGGAGTTGATTGCAGAAAGAGTTTATGGGGAAAATCTCCTGTCTAGGATGCTAGAGAGTTTGGCTCTATCCCAAGCACTTAATGCTTTCTCTCTTTTAGAGAAGTGGGGGCTGAATTTTGGAGCTATGTGTTTTCATCTGTATAAAGAAAGTAAGGAAATAAATCGAGCAATTATTTTGTGAATAGAAATGTCAGTTTGAGTTCTTCAATCTCTAATTCCTCTTTCGGCTAGATATGAATATAATGTGGACAAAGGACAAGGCAGGGAGATTTTGATGTTGCCTGGGGAGCCAGCAGAGGCTTTATAGGGGGTGCCATTAGAGAGAGATCTTGAAAGACAGGGAGGTATTGGTCATCGAGTAGAGAGGAAAATGTGTTACCTTCAGGAGAAATGAATGATAACAATTAAGAATCAGTTCATGAGATGTACATGTTCATACTTGATTACTCCAGGTGGGAAGGTGAAGATATGCTGTGGGATGGTCTGTATGTCAAATCTGTTGCTCTGATTGGTCAATAAATAAAACACTGATTGGCCAGTGGCCAGGCAGGAAGTAGGTGGGACAAGGAGAGAGGAGAATTCTGGGAAGCAGAAGGCTGAGGCAGAGAGACACAGCCAGCCGCCGCCATGACCAGCAGCATGTGAAGACGCCAGTAAGCCACCAGCCATGTGGCAAGGAATAGATTTATAGAAATGGGTTCATTTAAGCTATAAGAACAGTTAGCAAGAAGCCTGCCAAGGCCATACAGTTTGTAAGCAATATAAGTCTCGGTGTTTACTTGGTTGGGTCTGAGCGGCTGTGGGACTGGCGGGTGACAAAGATTTGTCCTGACTGTGGGCAAGGCAGGAAAACTCCAGCTACAAAGATAGTTTGCTGCTATTGATGCTATTGATGTACCCAAGGGCCCTTATGGTCTTTGTTCACCTGCAGAGGTCATCAGTAAGGGGCAATGTGAGTACATCTGGACTTCCCTTCTCTGTCTGTCTCTGCTGAGTGAGGATGGAGTACTTAACTTAGAACACTGTTGCTTCTCTCTCCACAACTAAATTTAACTAATCTCTTGGATATTAAGAAATAGATTTTTCAGCATCATTTTAGTATGCATAGCTTTGTTTGTTTTGATTGTCTTTTTGTGTGATTTCCTTCATTACTGAAGAATAATCAGTATGAACCCCTTTATGTTTATGTTGGAATTTAATAGGGTTCATAGTTATTGTATTTAGTGGTTAGGATATTGAATCTTTTGGATTCTCTAATAATTAAAAATCATACTCTTTAAGTGACAGTGAACATTTAGGATATCTATGTTCCTGGTATTCTAAAGATTCAGTATCCTCAATAATCTTACGTGTGGGTATCGCTCATCACTAGCATATGTATCATTGGCATTTGACACAGGGTACTGCTTTGTAGCTCTGGCAAGCCTTGAACTTGTAACAAACCTGCTTCACCTTCTTGACTGCTGGAATCTCAGACATGCCTGATCACACTTGACATATAGAAACTTAATTTTATTGATGGAGCAATTGAAGGTTAGCAAGCTTTCCCTGAGTTTCTCAGATAGCAAATAGGAAAGCGAAAGTATAAACCCAAGTATAATTCTGTCTTCCATCCTTTTTCACTATTATGCTACCCTGCCTCTCTGCTATACTTTTGATCACCCTTTCCAACATTTGATTTAATTTATACTTCTCATATTGTGTAATTGGCTAAGATCTTTTTTTTTTTTTTTTTGAGTGGGGAGGAGAAATGGTTTATTTCATCTTAACAACCCTCAGATCATGCTCCATCACTGATGGAATTCAGGACAGAAACTCAAGTTAGGAATTGAAGCAAAAGTCATGGAGACCCACTGCTTACTGACTTCCTCTCCATGGCTTGCTCAGCCCGCTTTCTTATACAATTCAGGATCACCTGCCCAGGGTGCCACTGCCCACCACTGGGTCCTCCAACAGCAATCATTAATCAAGAAAATGCCCCATAGTCTTGCCTACTGGCAATTTTCTCAATTGAGGTTCCTCTTCCCAAATAACTCTGCCTGATGTCAAGTTGATGAAATAAATAAATAAACCAGGGCAACCCACAATGGCTAGTTCCATTACAAAGTGTCTATTATGAGAATGAGATTATGGTTACAAGAACATGTGGCAGAGAAGAGAGCTCACCTCCTGGTGCCTGGAAAGCAGAGACAGAGAGAGGAAGGAAGAGCCTGGAGACAAAAAGGCCCTTCAGCAGCATGTCTCCAGTGCCTGACTCTCATCATTATATCTTGCCTCAATGTTTCCAACATTTTTCCACAATGCCACCATGTGATGCATTAATCCATAGATTTGGTCTGAGCCCTCATGAGCCAATGTCTACCCCAAAGTCCCACTCTCAAGCATGATTCTGGGGACTCAATCTTCAGCACATGATCCTTCAGGTGACATTTCCTTCTCCTCTTCCTCCTGTCATCTTCCTGACTTTCTCCTTCCTTTGTCTCCTGACATTCCTTGAGACATAGTGATTTATTGCCAGGCTTTGGAGCAATATCTGAATTTGCAATTCCTGGCTCTAGAAGCCTGGTGCTCTAGACAAGTCCCTCTGCTGAGTATAGGTGGCCTCACCTACAAGGTGTGGTTGTTAACATTTTAGCTCATAGGCACAAAATACTCAGCTCACTGCCCAGGCAGGAGTTTCACAAACATGTTGGCTAACATCTTTAAAGACAACATGAGTATTTGTTAGATCTAAATTTCAGGACAATGCTTAGATATTTTCACTATTAAGCGTGATGTTTGCTTGCTCCATCCATCTTACTTGCTTGTGGTCTGAAACATTAAATGTGATCTTAATAAAACAAACAAGAAAGTGTTTTCATCATAGTTACAGCAAAATCAGCCTCATGCAGGAACTACCACATCTAAATATGCTTTATGTGCATCTCATTTCTCTTTTGTTCCTCTATGCTTCTTGGCCTGCTTTTGTTTTCCTACGTGAGTATTTCCTAGCACAGCATTTACATTCCTTTGATTTTTTTCATGATATTTTTGTTATTTTCTCAGTGTTTGCTTTGGAGGTTTTTTCTCTCTTCACATTAAAGATGACCTACTTTTATATCCCTTTCCGAATTTAGCATTCTCTTATTTTAAGACTAGAAATTGCAGGTGGACACAAAATCACAAGTGATCAAAACTGACTGAAGTTCACTCTGTGAACAAGTCTCACCTTGACTTTGATTGAGGATGTAGTCACCCACCCTTATGAAGTATAGACTTCTTTCAACTTGGACATTGAGGTCTTACCTACAAATCTACACTAAATCCATCATCAGTGTTATAACAAGCTTACAGTCATTATTATAAAATCACTTTATTTTTTACTTTAGTAACTCAGTTTGTAATTTCTTTACACTCTCTCTGAGTGAAAGATTTGCTAAGCAAATATGTAAAGAGGCAGCCAGAGAGAGTTCATCTACTTATTTAAAACAATAGCTTTTTAACAAACGGAGTGCATAGTTTGAGAATAAATTTATGTTCTTTATTAAAAATTATCATATGTATCCATTAAAGTAGATTAAGGTTTGAAAGAGGCTATCTTCTGTGGCAAACCTTCTCTAGTAACACCTGTTCTCTAATATCTATCTAAATTATTAGGATATAGAAAAGAACATAAACCTCGGAGTTTGGCATACCTGAGCTCAAATCCTCTCCCTGCTCCTTGATAACTGGTTGAGGCTGGACAAGTCATTCAATCCCTTGTTGCTCATTGTGTGGTGCTCAGACTATCCAAGTTATCAGGGACTTTATTCAAGAGTGCAAGTCTTGCTTGTGTTCTGCCTTTTGAGAAGATCCTTAGGCTATTCATTTGCACACTGAAATTACTGAATTTAGCTCCCTGTTCCTTGGATTAATGGTGCTGTTATGTGGGGTAGGTGCCAAAAGTGGCTAATGCACAGAGAATTCTCCCAAACTGGTAGTTGTTATAATTGATGTGTTAGAGATTGAATCTGAACTGCCTTCGTAGATTGATGCTTCTGTTGCGACCATTGCTCTTAAATCCTTCTTCTCTGTTATCCCATCGCCTTTAAGAAAACTGGATTTTTATTCTGTAGACTGGAGCCTACCCCAAGTCATGGAAAGGAACTTTATAACATTCTCTAAGCCTGTTTTACTATCTTGTAAAATGAGATAGGAATTCACACTTGGAAGGTTGCTGTGAGAATTAAAGAAGATGGTGAATAACAGTTTCCAGAAGAAGGCATAATGCTCTATCTTGCATCCTTTCTCCCCTCAAATGTTCACATTGCTCCTGTGTACTCAAGAGAGGTTTAGACAGGTGATGGCCTGTGTTCAAGGACACATAGCTTGTTTATGGCACAGTTTATGCTTAAATCTGGAGCAATTCTAAATCCAAAGCCTTTAACCACTTGATTCCAGACACTTCCTGGGGCATGAGAATTGAATGCTCAGCATCCAGATGTCTTATAAACCATCAAATGTTCCCTGCCATGAATAATTATCAACAGTGGCCGAGTGGTGAGCTTTTTGACTTTCCACCCGTCGTGTCTATCTCAGCTAGAGGCAGCTATTTTGATGTCCTGCCCACTTGGCTAATTCACTATCATCCATTTCTTTCTATCACCCCCCCCTCCATTTCCTCCAAGGGCTCAGATAGCCAGATTCAGAGTCTGCTGCTGCAGAGAGTCAGGTGTGACCACTCTTGTTAAGGAGCCAGAACATGAGCTAATTATAGTAATTAAAGCTTCCTCTTTATGCAGCACCTCTGGGGCCTAAGGAATACAGTGCTCTTTTCAGGACTAGGGCTGGATAGGCCAATGCTCCAGACTGCCACTGCCTTGCTCTTCCTTCCCTGGAGATCTGAAACAGAGGATTGGAAGGAGCATATGTTCTTGCTACACCAAATCAGCTGAGATGCAGGGATGGAGGTAACACTTTTGGTTTAGGAGAGCATTTGTCAGATTACAAAACACCTAGAAAATGGGCTTCATGCAGGGCCCACCAAATCTACTGTTCAGAGATACTCACTATCATGTTATTTAGTAGTCTTTGGGGGGAATGAACTCTGCATTCAAATGATGACAGGTACCATCATTTATCTGATGTTCAAAATCTCAAGATAAGATCATGGTTACAAATCCCTTTTACAGATAAGGAAATTGAGGCTTAGAGAAAGAAGATGATTAATTAAAATTGTACAAATACTGGGTGATGTGGTTTGCTACTTCTTCACTCTAAATGTGTTTAATTAAAAAAAAAACAAACAAAAATAAAACAACAACAAAAAACTAAGAGTCCACCATGACACACTGCTCTTAAGTAGTTCACCACTTAACCAGTATTTCTATCATTACTTGTTAAAATTTTATACTTGAATGGATGTTTCTTCTACTTTTAAGATTAAACATAGCTATGGATGCATGCATACATACCATATACACACACAATCATTATCATTGTCAACATCATCATCATCATCACCCCAGATGTCTTTCCCTGGAGACACTTCTAGACAACCTCAGACAATGTTTTCAAGTCTAGATTTATTTTTATAATAACTTGTTTTTTCTTTTGGTCTAGCTTTTCACTCAATTAGTATGACTTTTTTAAAACCAATAAGTGGTTAGTGATGCCTTAAATAGATATCGAGTGAAAACAAATATGGAATTATTTATCACCGAAGTGATACCTTAGTTCTTTATTCCACTTAGAGTAACACTGACTGTACTCCAACATGCTTAAAGTTTTTGTATATGGAGCTCTATTTCCTCATTTTGACTGTACAGGCCAGGCAATGATAATCTCTAGCTCATCAGGGAAGTGATTTCCATTTTTGTATGAGTAGATCACTATGCGTTGTTCAAAGCCTCCTTGGATCTATACAGCTGGTGGATTCAAATCCAGATTTGAAAGACCACTGTATTTACAGTCATATGTATCTGAAATAAGTGTGAATGGTGATATAGACTATCATTCAATTGATAACTAAGCAGTTACTGTGCACTAGGCATTGTACTAGAGCCAGTTCAAGAGGAATATGACAATGTTTTATTTTTTCTAGGTAAGAAAGACAATAAATAACCAAACATACACACGAACCCAGATAGACATAAAGGTTGGACAGTGATGGAAAAGGTATAGATAACAACTGGGGCATTCTGCATTGCCCTGAAAGAGCATTTCTAAGGAAAAGAACATTTAAACTGAAATCCGAAGTATAAGAAGGACAAGCCAGGTCACAAATGGAAGTCACTACCCCATACCTAAGAAAATAAAGATGTTGAAGGACCAATAAGTTGAAATAAGAGCAGGGTTGCTGGGAATAGTCAAGAAAAGAGCTGAATGGGTATGATGAAATAAGATTAAAAATATGCAAAGAAAACAGGAGGCTTTACAGCACATGGTAAGGATTAGGATTCTTCTTTAGTGTAAAGTACATTTTGAAAATAGTGTTATTATTTTTAGGACACATACCAATGTCTTTATATTTAATGTTTTACATTAGATGAGGAACTAGAATTTGGAGTCAGAAAGATCAGGGTTTGATCCCGCCATAGCTTCACGGTTTTTTTTTGTTTTTGTTTTTTATTTGTTTGTTTGTTGTGTGTGTGTGTGTGTGTGTGTGTGTGAACAGATCCTTGTTGAATTTTTTTTTTCATTTTACAAACCAACCACAGATTTCCCTCTCTTCTCTCCTTCTGACTCCCAACCTCCTTCCCTAATCCACCTCCCATTCCCTCCTCTGAAAAAATAAGGCCTCCCATGGGGAGTCAGCAGAGCTTGATACACTCAGTCCAGGCAGGTCCAAACCTCTCCCCCTGAATCAAGGCTGTGCTAGGTGTCCTACCATAGGCAGTGGGCTCCAAAAAGCCAGTTCATGCACCAGGGATGGATCCTGATCCTACAGCCAGGGGGCTCCTTAGGCAGATCAAGGAACACAACTGTCTTGCTTATGCAGAGGGCCTAGTCTAGTCCCATGGAGGCTCCACAGCGGTTGGTCTAAAGTTCATGAGTTTCTATTGACATGGTTTGGTTTTCTCTGTAGGTTTCCTCATCATGATCTTCATGCTTCTTGCTTGTAGAATACCTTTTCTCTCTCTTCAGCTGGACTCCTGGAAGTTAGGTGGGTGCTTGGCTCTGGATCTCTGAATCTGCTTCCATCAGTAACTAGATGAAGGCTCTATGATGAAAATTAGGGTATTCACCGATCTGATTACTCATTCCCGTCTGGAGTTCAGTTTTTTTCACCAATGAAGTCTACTAAGTTATGTTGTATACAATGACATCAAAGTTTTTTTTCATACTCTCATTGACTTAGTATGTTTTCCACATCTGCATAAAATTAACTACAGACTTGCTGTGGTGTTCCAACAGAGGATCCCCAAGCACCAGCTTCTATCCTATAGTATGCTCATTTTGGCATATGCTGTTATGGCTAAGGAGACTTTGCCACCAAGCTTAAGACAGTCTATTTTGAGGAATGGAGCTTATCATATGTATATACTCACATCTTAAAAGATAAAGCAAACCACATGCCCATTCCTAACTCAGGGGCAGGATGAGTGATTCTTGTTTGCTGAAAGTCAAACTACAATGAGGTAGTAATGATTCCTTCCTCACATGGTGAGGCTTGTTAGAGATGAAATGTCCAGTAACAAGACTGCTCCCAATACAGACTCTGTGAATGACTGAATTTACTTGTCTCCCTTCAATTGTGGCTGCTTCCCTCAGAGATAGTTTCCAAAGACAGAATTGGACGTTGTGATGCTCTGTTACAGTTCGAATGTTAAATGTGCCCCTATATAAATGAATGTGCTTGAACTCCTACTCCACAGTTGCTGGTGGTGTTGCTTTGGGTGACTGTGGAACCAATAGGTGGTGTAATCTCACTGGAGGAGGTAAGTCATTAGGGAAGAGCTTCAAAAGTCTAGAACTTTACCTTCCTTCTTGCTCACTGTCTGCTTTCCCTTCCACAAAGTTGTGAAGTGAACAGTCCCAGCTTCACACTCTCACTATCCTGCAGCTACCGACTCAATGCCTTTCCATCACCTACTTCAGATGGTCAAAATCTGGCTGACACCTACTTTTGTAACTGGATTCTCATTTATTTATATATTCCCTATAGATATTTTCACACTACCATAGCATGGCTAAGAACACACAACATAATCCATTTGGTTTGCAAAGCCCAAGATTTTCATTATCTTAACCTTTGCAAAAAAAAGTTTGTTAACCATTTCCATGTCTGATAGCTTGACTTCCTGTAGCTATTAAATTCTTTCTGAGGGGTTGATGAGTTGGTCAACTCTTTCGTTGGGTAAAATGCTTGATGTGAAGCATGAAAACTGGAAATCAGTTCCCCAGCACTGATGTAAGTGCTAGGCAGGTGTGGCTGTCTGCATCCTCTAACCCATCAGTGCAAGAGCTGAAGGTGGAATTTTTGAAGAAATGTGTCTAGCCAGACTATCTGAATCTGTGAGCTCTGGGTTCAAGGAAGAGACCCTGCTTCAATATACTGAGTTGTGAGTGATCAATGGAGACACCCAATATCAATATACGGCTTTCAAAGGCACACATATGCGTGCACATTCATAAACACACACAAATAAACAAGCATGCATACATGATTGCACACACACACACACACACACACACACACACACACACACACATCCATGTGTGTCTCAATTGTCTCATTACCTACAGACACTCTAACTTTGCACCTGCAATTTACACCTTTGTTCCAATTCTCCCAACAATAACTTTATTTTATATCAGTCCCCTCATACCTAAATAAAAGAGAAAGCAATCAGTAGGGGGACTTGTTCTTATCTTGCTCTTTTCATTTACGTTCTCTTTCCAGTAGCTCTGGCAGTGATTCAAAGAAAACCTGTGAGCAGTGAAAGCCAGACGCAAACTGCCTTCAGGACAGACTTTTTGGTCTCTCAAGAGGGTGGCTGCACAGAGCTGTTTCTCTTTCTTCCTTATCCACGACACCAGTTTCAAACTGCAATTAGGGTACCACTTTCCTTCCTTTCATCTCTTGACATAAGCACTGTCTGATGGGGAATGGATCCTGCAAAGATCAGGGGTGTTTGTCAGCAACCACTGAACTTTTTTTTTTATAAAATCATGTTCGAGGGGAGAAAATGGCTGTAAATCCTGTCCAAAAAATATACTTTATAGAGCCCACCTGTCCACAATGGATAAATCAATTGCTCTAAATTAAATTCTCTAAACCTGAAAGACCTTCGTCTGGTACTGGATTTATTTAGACTCTAGGAAAACAGTAATTTTCTAAGTCAACATCCTGACCCCACTTGACTCAGCTACTGATCATGATAAAGCCTTTCCTTACCACTTGCTGCTCTCTTTGACGGATCGAGACACACATCCTTGAGGGAAAGGAACCCAAGTCCAAAAGACAGAAAGCAATCAAGATGTATCAGCCAAGACAGTAGGAGCACTGCATCACAGATGTCTGCTGCCAAGTTCAAAGGCTGCTGGCCCTGGCAGGACTGAGCACATCGAAGATAGGATGCTGCAGCTGCTGTCCGAGCCTCTGCTCATCAGTGCCAGAGGGGCATCAATTGAGACTCCTTCCTCTATCTTCCCACTGGAGGAAAGGGCATGGTTATTTGTGCCATGGATCTTCTGTGTCCTGTTGTTCATCCTCCCCCTTAAACTCCTCCATAGTCCACCATATGAGACATCAATGTTTATTGCAGCCTGGAGCCACAACTTCATAGAACAAATCTGAATGGTAGGCACCAATGTGTAAACATTTTAGCCTCCCAGTGACTCCAATACAACTCAAATATACCTCCAAAGCAAAGAAATTGTTACTGGGTAGGTTTGATGTCTGATCATTTATTTCTTAAGAAGAAAGGAGCTTTCAAGGTCATGTGGCTGGATTCCTTTCCTTGGGAGGGATAAAGCTGAAACTCCAAGCAAAACTGAAGTCACCCAGAGGAACCAGTTGTGGCACCTTTTGTCCCTCGCTTTTTTTTTTTTTGAGATAAATTTAAATGTAACCACATTCCCAGAACCATAACTCTTCTAGCTTAGAGATGTTGCTGAGTGAATGGCTTTCATAGTGATGAGTGCTAGGATAATTAGGAGAAGTAATTATTGTAGGAAGTATGCTTCCAGAACTAATGCATGTGATGCTTGGGCACATAAACAGAATCACAGGAAGGTTTCCTGGGAGCACCAGTGAGCCATGGGAAGGGTTTGTAAATTTAAAACATTTTCTCTTGAGGCCATTCTAGAGTCTTATTCTTTGATTCATCTGTTTATAGAAGTTGATCTTTTTTCTTTGAAGCTACTACTGTGATGGAGTCTCTCCTCTTTATCATTTAACATGACAGAATAAGAGAGCAGGGAGACTGTCTATAGAATGAGCTTAAAATGTGATGTCTTACAGGTTCTTCCTCTCTAGTTTTCCTAGGCCCAGGCCACCATTTCTGAAAATTTTGGTTTTAATTCATGCGTAGCCTGAAAGCAAGTAATTTAATGTACATGTAATTGGAGATATATATTCATTCAAATAACGATATGCTATAGACAGACTGCAGTTATTCAGAATTTTTAATGTAAATAAACACATAACTTCATAGAAATGCCATTTGGTCCACTCATCCTTTTCCTAGGTCCCCATGGAGAACTTTCATTTCATCTCTGAAATTTAACATTACTTTGAAAAATAAGGTCCTTGGACTGATTAAGTCATCTTATTTGCAAATGAGAAAATAAAATCTTCCTCCCTTTGAAGACTTCTATGGGAACTTTGGAAACTATGATATGCTAAGAAAATAGACTGTTGATCTAGAAGATTTACATTTGATCTCTCTCTCTCTCTCTCTCTCTCTCTCTCTCTCTCGGTCTCTCTCTCTCTCTCTCTCTCTCTCTCTGTGTCTGTCTCTCTTTCTCTCTGCTGTACAACTTTGAGCATCTTTCAACTATTTCAGATAGTTTCTGACACAGTAAAATAGCTTAAGACAAGATTATGTAAATTTATTTTATTTTATTTTACAATACTATTCAGTTCTACATAACAGCCACAGATTTCCTTGTTCTCCCCCTTCCTGCCCCCCTCCCCTTCCCCCCAGCTCACCCCCCTTTCCCACCACCTCCAGATCAAGGCCACCCCGAAGGACTGAGATCGACCTGATAGACTCAGTCCAGGCAGGTCCAGTCCCCTTCTCCCAGATTGAGCCAAGCGTCCCTGCATAAGTCCCAGGTTTCAAACAGCTATCTCATGCAGCGAGCCCAGGACCTGGTACCACTGCCTAGATGCCTCCCAAACAGGTCAAGCCAATCAACTGTCTCACCTATTCAGAGGGCCTGATCCAGTTGGGGGCCCCTCAGCCTTTGGTTTATAGTTCATGTGTTTCCATTCATTTGGCTATTTGTTCCTGTGCTTTATCCAAGCTGGATCAAGAACAGAGAGGGAGAACAAGGAATAGGAGACCATGGTAAATGAAGACCACATGAGAAAAGGAAGAAACAAAGTGCTAGAGAGGCCCACAGAAATCCACAAAGATACCCCCACAAAAGACTGCTGGCAATGGTCGAGAGACAGCTGGGACTGACCTACTCTGGTGATGGGATGGCCAAACACCCTAATAGTTGTGCCAGAAACCCCATGCAAGTACTGAGGTGTGGGAGCCCGTTCTGGGGTTCCTCGTGGCTTTACCCAGCAGGTCCAAATAGAGGATGATCAGGACCACGGGCCTGAGTGCAGGTGTCTGAGATGGTCTGCACTTGGCTGTGCTGGGGGAGGAGGTCTTTTGCTCCACCCCTTGGCGTCTCTATAAAAACCCTGGACCAGAGACAGTCCGGGCCCGTTGGAATAGGTTCCAGGCCCTCTCGAGGCTATCCTTTATTTTCTATCTGTTTATCTCCGCAAGATTCTCCGCTATAAATCCTTCTATCTAATATTTCCTGCTGCTCGCACTCAAGAAAACTCTGGGAAGCTGTGGGGGTGGTGGGTAAACGCCCCACACTGAGGAATCAATATTATGCAAATTTTGAGGAAGATATTTCTCGTAAAGTACGTAGAAATGATTTAATAACTGCTGGTTACTTCTCCCACAAGGTAGAGGCAGAGCCAAAGCTAAATTCTAGTGTCCTTTAACTGCCAATAGGTTGATTCACTAAGATGCACATTTTTATAACTTTTCACATCCTACTGTCTATGATCACATTTAGTTCTTATTGAATATTAAAAGTGGTGACATTTCCATTTTCATTTACTAGGTAAACTTACTTCTATCATCCATCTAAGAATTCTGTCCCTGATTATTTCCTCTCTTCCATCCCTTAAATCAGTACTTGAAAGTCTAACTCCTTCAATGAAATGCCCCTTTCTTCCTTCTTTGCTGTTTTCTCTTACTTTTGCCACCTCCTCAAGCATTTGTAAGTTTATCTTTTTCAATATTTAGCTTGCCTTGTTATAATTATCTGTTAATTCATCCACCTGGGTTTGAATTTATAAGCCCAAGTGCAGTGGTTCGTGTGTGTAGATGCTCAATAGCTATAACAATGCACAGGTGGCCACACCAATGATATTTAACATGTTGCCCATACCTACTTCAAAGGAGAGATTTTAAGATCTTAAATGCTGATTTTATTTAAAAGAAGTTAAAATCTCAACTGGAGGGATCAAAACAAGATTAAAAAAATGGCTTGCCTACATCTGGTACCGTTGGCCAGCTTAGGAGGAAAGAATTCTATCTCAGCCATTCCTATAAGCCAGGAGGCCCCCAATTCCTGTCTGTACCTGTTACAGTCTGACCTTCAAGTATGTGGTTCCTCTTCTGTCTCCCCCTGTGTAACCTGCTCTCCCTACAGTTTGCCTCCCCTATAATTAGCATTGCCAACTCTGGCTCGGAATGCCAGACCAAGACTAGGAGTAATTGCTGCTCGAGACTCCTCCTGACACAAATGTTGACATTCTGTTGGCATAACTTGCAATAATGTATGCAGATTGCATCCTTCCAGGGCCATAATTATTACTTCTCAGCAAGAAATAGTCAGGTTATTCCCTGGCTTGATTTTTAGGAGTCTTGTTCCCATTTGGAGCTGCCTCGTGTAGGAAAATGAGAAGAAAAAAACTGAGGGGGGCTTCTGAAGGATTAGGGAGCACATAGCAGTAGGACACAAAGGGTCAGCATGGCTTGGGAGTCTGGGGATCTGAAGAGCCCCCATTCTCAGCTTCCTGTAAGCTTTATTATTTCTTTAACCTGGGAATCTTGGGGTAGATGAGTTGGTGGGCTCTCACTCCTAACTTCCTAAAACTTTCATCCTTTCTAGAGCTCCATCCAAAGAAGGTACTCCTTGTAAAATCCTCAGTTTATTTTTTTCTGTTCCCCAAATTTTTTCCTTTTATTTTATTTTACAATACCATTCAGTTCTACATATCAGCCACAGATTCCCTTGTTCTCCCCCTCCTGCCCCCTCTCCCCTTCCCCCCAGCCCACCCCCCATTCCCACCTCCTCCAGGGCAAAGCCTCCTCCAATGACTGAGATCAACCTGGTAAACTCAGTCCAGGCAGGTCCAATCCACTCCTCCCAGACTGAGCCAAGTGTCCCTGCATAAGCCCCAGGTTTCCAACAGCCAACTCATGCAGTGAGCACAGGACCTAGTATCACTGCCTAGATGCCTCTCAAACAGATCAAGCCAATCAACTCTCTCACCTATTCAGAGAGCCTGATCCAGTTGGGGGCCCCTCAGCCATTGGTTCATAGTTCATGTGTTTCCATTCGTTTGGCTATTTGTCCCTGTGCTTTATCCAATCTTGGTTTCAACAAGTCTTGCTCATATAAACCCTCCTCTTTCTCGCTAATTAGACTCCTAGAGCTCCACCCGGGGCCTTGCCATGGATCTCTGCATCCAGATCCCTCAGTCCAAGAAATTTAGGACACCATGAAAACACCAAACCTAAGAATAATAGGGATAGAAGAAGGAGAAGAATACCAACTCAAAGGCACAGAAAATATATTCAATAAGACCATAGATGAAAACTTTCCCAACTTAAAGAAGGAAATGCCTATGAAGATACAAGAAGCCTATAGAACACCAAACAGACTAGACCCCCCAAAAATGTCCCCTCGCCACATAATAATTAAACAACTAAACGTACAGAATAAAGAAAGAATATTAAGAGCAGCAAAGGAAAAAGGCGAAGTGACCTATAAATGCAAACCCTTCAGAATAACACCCTATTTCTCAATGGAGACTTTGAAAGCCAGAAGGACCTGGACAGATGTAATGCAGACACTAAGAGACCATGGATGCCAGCCCAGACTAATATACCCAGCAAAACTTTCAATCATCATAGACGGAAGGAACAAGACATTCCAAGACAAAGCCAGATTTAAACAATACTTATCCACAAACCCAGCCCTACAGAAAGCACTAGAAGGAAAATTCCAACCTAAGGAAGTCAGATACACCCTCAAAAACACAGGCAATAGATAAATCCACAGCAATAAACCCCAAAGAAGAGAAGTACACACACACTACCACCAAAAAATAACAGGGATGAACAATCACTGGTCATTAATATCCCTTAATATCAATGGACTTAATTCACCTATAAAAAGACATAGGCTTACAGAATGGATACGAAAGCAGTTTATTCTTAAATGTAGCAGGTGATCCCAGAGGAAGCTGAAGGCTTGCCAACCTCACTGCAGTGACTTTGATATGAGTTCAGAACAGAATGGGAATCTGGTTGGTGCCAGAGCAGTGGTTTTTTTAAAGGATGATTGAAATATTGGAAGCTATTTCTATATTTTTTTTTCTTAATGCTGGAAAAAAACCAAATGGATCATCACATATTAGAAACTATTTCAACCTGTTGACCTTTGCCTTTTCCAATCAGGTGTTGGTTATCTACAGTTTAAGAATAAAATGGTCTACTTTATCGATATTATTATTGATATAATCAATATTATTATTGATTAAATGTATTCTTCAACAATTTCATGTGTATATACTGTATTCTACTTACTCTCATCCAATATAATCAATCTTATTATTGATATAATCAATCTTATTATTGATTAAATGTATTCTTTGACAATTTCATTCTGCATTCTATTTACTCTCCTACTTCACTCCACCTTCTCTCATCAAGATCCTATCACATCAGTCCCCCTTCCTACAAATCCTTTCCCACATTCTTAATCTTTGTTATTAAGAATGAGCCCATGTACTATATTAAAACTCTCTAGCAAGACTGATTGATTTGAGAAAAAAATTTCAACGTACTTTATGATCTCTTGTATAAAGTTCCTAGAATCTGTTTATTGTATTTGACCTCAGCTTGAGACTGACAGAAATCTCAGGTTCTTTTCTAATTTATTTGTTTTGTTATCCCCATTTGAGGATGATATGATGACATGTCATTTGACACCTCCTATTTAATAGGTGCTCAAATACAAATCTTCTCAATTTCCACTAATTAAAATTAAGTAGAAATATAGCAGGATTGATTGATTATTCTTTAGAGACAAGGATTGCTATGCAGGCCCAAATTTGTATCCCATCTTTAGGCTTAAGGAGAAATCATCTTGGTAGGTATTGTTGGATAAACTGAATCATTCTCAGGGAAAAGGATCATTTGTCACCTGCTTATGTTTTTTGCCTTGGAAAGGATAGTTATGAAGATGAGAATGGTAGGCTCCCCATAGTGGAAAACATATTCTAAGAAGAGAGTACAGGTGACAGCAGTGCTGTAAGACTCATGGTACTATCTATACTGTGTTGTTTTCTCCCAAATTGGGACTGCAGATTGGAAATGCATCATACCTCCACTCCTTTTGTTTTACAGAAACCTCACCACATTGTACATCCTTCAGGAGATCTCCCTGGGGAACTTTATTTCTCTTCTCATTTCCATTTTTGCTCTAGGTTTCTGAGTTTCTAGCAACCACTGCTGCAGATCTGTTGTTCAAATGTGGGAGATAGTGGGGCCAAAGCCTGTTGTCAAAGCTCCTCATTAATATTCTTGATGGGCGAACTCCAGATGTAGCCAGACCCTTTAGGAGATGGTGGTTAATTTAGCATTTTGAGCAGCTATGATAAATTTGAATCAATGTCATTCCTCTGGGTGACCTAGATGAAGAAAAAGGGACAAGCATTCCCTCCTTGATACATAAACCCCAGGTCTGTTGATAAAAAAGGGATGGAATCAAAGGATAAAAATGTTTCTTGTCTAGGGGTTATGGAGAGTAGATTTTATGAAATGGGCATCTTCTAACTATGTCATTCCCATTCTTTTTTTTAATTTTATAATTTAATTTTACATATCAGCCACAAATTCCCTTGTTCTGCCCCCTCCCTACCCCTTGCTGCCTTCCCCCCAGCCCACCCCCCATTCCCATCTCCTCCAGGGCAAAGACTCTCCTGAGGATTGAGTTCAACCTGGTGGATTCAGTCCAGGGCAGGTCCAGTCTCCTCCTCCCAGGCTGAGCCAAGTGTCCCTGTATAAGCCCCAGGTTTCAAACAGCCAACTCATGCACTGAGTACATGACCCAGTCCCACTGCCTGGATGCCTCCCATTCTTAAAGCATCTCAGATTCTCCAATCCACCAGAGAATAGAGTTCCTCCTTTCAAGCATGTGCTTTCAATACTTTTATGCATGGAAGCAAACTTTCTTTCCAACATGAAAGCCCTTTAGCTTCCCCCTTTTAACTGTATAACAACCAAGTCACCCTCTTTCTCTCCATTATTGTCTATCTCTATGCTTCCTACAATCCTTTGCAGATTCCATTTTTTCCATCTAGACTTTCTTCCTGTGCATCGCCATTTCCATCCACCAAAATATTAAATAAAAGAGACAGGAAAATGCTCTGTTCTTACATAACATATTTTTATTTACTTTCATAGAAATTAATTTTCTTATTTTCCCTCTCATCTTATTCAACATGGAGTTAGAAGGGTGTGTTTGTTGTTTCTAAATAGTCTCCCATTGCGGGATCATAAACTTCTTAGATATTCACTTCTTATTTATTTTTTCATTTTTGATACCAAATGTAAGACCTTGCATATTTGAAACTAGACTCCTTTGTCTGGTTTTCTTGGAGATACTTTATCTGGAAAAACTACTTTGAAGATGGACTCTGAAAGAAAATGTGTCTTCCTTAGAACTACCATCTTGGAGGTTTGGATTAGGTTGAAGGCTTTTCTAGTAATACATTATTGATTTCTACCTGATCATTAAAGTTTGAAAAGGAAAACAAAACAAAACAAAGCAAAAAACTAAGTATTCTAGTAACAAATCTTCCAGATGTGCATCTTACATACACTTAATAGAAGAGAAAAAAAGTTTTCTAAGTTATTTTTGTTTTGATCAAATCAAAGTGAACCAGTCACACACTTCTGCTGTGATTTTTAACATCACTCAGTTTTTTTAGGGGGAAGGGTTATTATCTTTGGATACCAGCGGTTCTTAACATTTTTTCATTGTAACCTCCTTTCACATGATAAGTTTTTAAATGAACTCAGGTGTATAGGTATATAAAGTAGATAAATATATTGAAAAATTACTGGTGCCTCCTTGGAGAGAAAAGTCTTAGTATACACCCACACTGTGGATTACTTTCAAGCACTGGGCTGTCCAGAGGCTGGTCTCCAAAGCAGCAATAATAATCAGGTATAAAGGAACATTTTTGTTGTATATATAATTTTACCATTTATGAAAGATGGAGGGAAATTTACATGATAATGAGATGGATGTGTTTTTACTTTTACAGAAAGAATTAAATCTTAACTGAGAATTTAGACTGAGGATGTGCAGTATCTTCAGTGGTAGATTGATGTTTTGATTTTACAATTGTTAATGTATTTACCAGCACTTTGCACAAACATAAACTATAAATGGACAGAAGTATATTTAGGACCATTACAGAAATTGTTGGAAATTTTGTCCTAATCTTAAACCCAAATTCAATGAAAGATTTTTTTAAATAGAACTCTATCAGCAACTCAAACAACAAATTTTAAAATCTAACATTCTAACTCAATATAGTCCAAAGATATATTCCTTTGATACTTACATACTAAAGAATGATGCTAGGAAACTACTGTTTTTGTTTTCAGTAATTAAACAAATTTCTGTCTGTAAGAGAAGAAACTTCAGTGTGCAGTAAAAACATTACAATTCATAACAAGCATTTGTCTTGAATATGGTCTTTCAGATCTTCATTGGTGTTATGTGATATCATGTCATAGGTAATGTGGAGTATTCATGTATGTGCCCAGAAAAGAGACTGCAATGTCACATAGGCATCACCAGATTCATTATATTTGATTTTGAATAAATTATATATTGCTCGGGAAATATACATTGTTGTCAAAATTTTCACAATCTCCAGATTCCTTTATAGGACCATCTTAGGATACTTAGTTTAAGAAAACAGGCCTGACATCTAGTACATGGCTAGCTGATGATTGAATTGTGAGGTAGCATCATAGAGGTTTTCATTTATCTTCTCTCTGCCTAACATCAGTTAAACATCCCAGAGAGATGATGTAGCCAAATTTAAATTCTACGACTTAGGCTATTGCATTCCCCCTGCCTATCCAGGAGATATGTAGCATCATCACACACTTCATTGTAGAAAGATTATTTTTGGAATCACATGTTTTAGAGATTCATTTGTTCATTTACATTTACTTTTTTATTTACTTATTTATTTTAATGGTTTGCTAATATTGCATGCATTATTATTATTTAATGTCTACACTAAACATGCTTTGTTCTATATAAGTACAGTTGATATCTTTAAATTATCCATAGAACAAAATGAAATTTCTTACTTTCCATCTGTCTAGTCACAAATATATTCTGTACTCTATAGTCAGTTATGCATTCTTCTCTAATCTCATATTCTCTTCTCCACCAGCCAATGTTTCAGTCATTCTCTTTTTCTTGTGATTTTTCCCCCTCACCCATTTCTCTTCTAAATCAATTCACACAATTGATCCTTATATTTTGTTTCAACTTCTATGAAAAATCCTCTACAGAGCAATTTCCTGGCCCTAAAAATACTGTTGATGTCTTCTCCATTAGCCTATAGTTCCAGTGAATATTTATCATAACATTTTATCTCATAATGGTATAATTTCTGTCTTCTTGACTTTCTTTTTCCCATTAAATTGTAAGATTCCTGAGGATAATCCCATTTGGTTTTTTCTTAGGTATTTCTTAAACTCAATGGGGTCTATACATTGAAGGTGCTTAAAATATTTATTAAATAGATGTGTGGATAGTTTCAGTACTGTTCTAGGAGAAAATAATAAATAATAACTTCCGATTCAGAGTCTACATCCAGTGGGGAAGACAGCATGTAAATAGAATTTTGGTCAAACAGTGTGATAATTGATAAGATGAAGTCTGAGTGAATGGGGAGCTAGTGTTATGAGGCTACTTCACAGGGAGAGGGTAGGAAAGGATGAGAGAGATGTTCCACCTCAGGATAAGGATTCACCATTGTGAATGGAGACATTTTTTTTTTTTGCTTGAAAGTAAGCCTTAGTAACTGACTCTTTTTTTTTTTAAATAAGCAGAATAGAAACACCAAATGCCTTATTCCATCCTTATCAAAACCTTATCCCATACAATGAATCTATTCTAGGTGCATTCCCTTCATGTATTTTTTCTTTATTTATTTTGCGTAAACTGCAGTTTCCCCCTCCTCCTCTTCTCCTGTCTCCCCCCCAACATCCCTTCTATGCCCCCCATCCACTCCTCCTCCCTCTCCATTCACATGGGGTAAGGCCTTCCTTGGGAATCCACAAAGCATGACATATCAAGTTGAGGCAGGACAAAGCTCCTCCCCAATGCATCAAGGCTGAACAAGGCATCCCAACATAGGGAATAGGTTCGAAAGAGCCAGTTCATGCATCAGGGACAGGTCCTAGTCGCACTGCTAGGGGCCCCACAAAAGACCAAGTTACACGACTGTCACCAGATGCAGAGGGCCTACATCAGTCCTATACCAACTCTCTAGCTGTCCATCCAGAGTCCATAAGCTCCCACAAGCTCAGGTCAGCTGTCTCTGTGGGTTTTTCCATCATGATCTTGATGCCCCCATGATCATACAATCCCTCTACCTTCTCTTCAAATGGACTTGTGGAGCTTGGCCCAGGGCTTGGATGTGGATCTCTGCTTCTGCTTCTGTATGAAGCCTCTATGATGACAATTAGGGTAGTCACCAATCTGAATACAAGGAAAGTCTAGTTCAGGCACCCTCTCCACTATTGTTAGGAGTCTTAGATGGGATCATCCTTGTGGTTTCCTGGGAGTTTCACGGTCACCAGGATTTTTCCTAAGCCAATAATACCCCTTCTATCAAGATCTCTTTTATTAATATCCTCCTCCATCCCACACCCAGTTGGACCATCCTGATCCCTCATGTTCCCATTTCCCCTCTCCTGTACTCCATCCCCACCCCCACCCCCAGTTTATCCAGGACATCTCATCTATTCCCTTTTCTCAGGGAGATCCATGCATTGCTTTTAGGGTCCTCCTTGTTACCTAGCTTTTCTGGGGCTAAGGATTGTAGTCTGGTTATGCCTTGCTTTATATTTAATATCCATTTGTAAGTGAGTACATGCCATGTTTGTCTTTCTGGGTCTGGGTTACCTCACTCAGAATGATTTTTTATAGTTCCACCCATTTACCTGCAAATTTCATGATATCATTGATTTTTACAGCTGAGTAATACCCCACTGTGTAGATATACAATATTTTCTTTATCTATTCTTCAGCTGAGGGGCATCTAGGTTGTTTCTAGGATCTGGCTATTACAAACATACTGCTATGAATGTAGTTGAGCAAGTGTTCTTTTGGTGTGGTTGAGCAACTTTTGGGTATATGCCCAAGAGTGGTATCACTGAGTCTTGAGGTAAATTGATTCCCGATTTTCTGAGAAACTGCCATACTGTTTTCAAAGTGGCTGCACAAATTTGCACTCTTACCAGCAGTGGAGAAATGTTCCCCTACTCCACATCCTCTCCAATATATGTCAGTAGAGTTTTTGATCTTGACCATTCTGACAAGTATAAGATGTTCTCTCAGAGTCATTTTGATTTACATTTCCCAGATAGCTAAAGATGCTGAACACTTCTTTAAGTGTATCTCAGCCATTCAAGATTCTTCTATTGAGAATTCTCTGCTTAAATCCATACCCCTTTTTTAATGGGATTATTTGGTATTTTGATACCTAGTTTCTTGAGTTCTTTATATATTTGGATGTCAGTCCTTGGTCAGATGTGGGATTGGTGAAGATATTTTCCCATTCTGTAAACTTCAATTTTGTCTTATTGACAGTATCCTTTGCCTTACAGAAGCTTTTCAGTTTTAGGAGGTCCAATTTATTAATTGTTGCTCTCAGTGTCTGTGCTACTAATGTTATATTTAGTAAGTGGTCTCCTGTGCCAATGCATTCAAGGCTACTATCCACTTTCTCTTTTATCAGCTTCAGTGTAACTGGGTTTATAGTGAGGCCTTTGATCCATCTTGGACTCAAGTTTTGTGCAGGGTGATAGATATGGATCTGTTTACATTTTTTACATGCCACCATCCAATTATGCAGACATCATTTGTTGAATACGCTTTGGTTTTTTCCATTGTATAGTTTTGGTTTCTTTGTCAAAAATCAGATTTTAATAGGTGTGTGGATTTATGTCAGGGTCTTCAATTCAATTCCATTGGTAGACATGTCAGTTTTTATGCCAATACCAAACTGTTTTTATTACTATAGCTCTATAGTAGAGTTTGAAGTCAGGGATAGTAATACCTCCAGAAATTCCTTTATTGCACAGGATTGCTTTTAGCTATCCTAGGTTTTTTGTCTTTGTATATGAAGTTGAGTATTGTTCTTCCAAGGTCTGTGAAGAATTGTGCTGGGATTTTGATGGGGATTGCATTGAACCTGTAGATTGCTTTGGTAACATTGAAATTCTTAGTATGTTATTATTACTGATCTATGAGCATGGAAGATCTTTTCATTTTCTGATCTCTTCTCCAATTTCTTTCTTCAAAGATTTAAATTCTTATCATATAGGTTTTCACTTGTTTATTTAGTTACCCATAGGTATTTTATATTATTTGTGGCTACTTTAAAGGTGTTGTTTCTTTGATTTCTTTCTCAGCCCATTTGTCATTTGTATATAGGAAGGCTATTGATTTTTTTGAGTTAATCTTATATCCTGCCACATTACTGAAGGTGTTTATCAGCTGTAGGAGTTCCCTGGTAGCATTTTGGGGTCACTTACAAATACTATCATATCATCTGTAAATAGTGAAAGTTTGGCTTTTTCCTTTCCAATTTGTATCCCCTTGAATTCATTTTGTTTCCTTATTACTCTAGCTAGAACCTTGACTACTATGTTAAATAGATATGGAGAAAGTAGACAGCCTTGTCTTGTCCTTGATTTTAGTGGATTAGATATGAGTTTCTCTCTGTTTACTTTGATGTTGGTTCTCAGCTTGCTGTATATTGCCTTTATCATGTTTAGATATGTTTTTTTGTATTCCCCTTCGGTCCAGAACCTTTATCATGAAGGGGTATTGGATTTTGTCAAAAGCTTTTTCAGAATCTAATGAGATGATCATGTGGGTTTTTTCCAGTTTGTTTATATGGTGCATTACATTGACAGATTTTCATATTTTGAACCATCCTCACATCTGTAGGATGAAGACTACTCGATCATAGTGAATGACTTTTTTTTTGATATGCTCTTGGATTCAATCTGCCAGAAATTTATTGAGTATTTTTTTTATCAATGTTCATGAGGGAGATTGGTCTGTAATTCTCTTTCTTTGCTCCATCTTTGTTTGGTTTGGCTATCAGGGTAACTGTGGCCTCATAAAAGGAATTTGATAATATTCCTTCTGTTTCTAATGTGTGGAACAATTTGAGGAATATTAGCTCTTATATGAAATTCTGACATAATTTTTCACTGAAACCATCTAGTGCTGACTGGGCTAGTTTGGTTAGGGGACTTTTAATAACGGTTTCTATTTCCTTAAGGGCTATAGGTCTGTGTAAATTGTTTATCTGGTCTTGATTTAATTTTGATATGTGGTACTTATCAAAAAAGTTGTCCATTTCTTTTAGATTTTCTAATTTTGTAGTGTACAGGTTTTTGAAGTATGGCATAATGATTCTTTGTATTTCCTCGGAGACTGTTGTTATGTTTCCCCTTTTCATTTCTGATTTTGTTAATTTGGATATTTTCTCTCTCTGCCTTTTGGTTAGTTTGGATAACGGCTTGTCTATCTTGTTGATTTTCTCAAACAATCAACTCTATGTTTCATTTATCTTTTGTAATATTCTCTTTGTTTCATTTTTTATTCCATCCTTGAGTTTGATTATTTCTTGCCATCTACTCCTCCTGGGTGAGTTTGCTTCTTTTTGTTCTAGAGCTTTCAGGTGTGCTGTTAAGTCACTAGTGTGATATTTCTCCAAATTCTTTATGTAGGCACTTAGTGCTATAAACTTTCCTCTTATCACTGCTTTCATTGTGTCCCATAAGTTTGGGCATGTTGTACATTCATTTTCATTGAACTAGGAAGTCATTAATGTCTTTTTTTTATTTCTTCCTTGACTCAGAGGTGGTTCAGTTGAGAGTTGTTCAATTTCCATGAGTTTGTAGGCTTTCTGTAGTTTGTGTTGTTGTTGATCTCTAACTTTATCCTATGGTGCTCTGATAAGATACAAATGATTATTCTAATTATTTTGTAGCTATTGATATTTGCTTTATGACTGAGTGTGTGGTAAATTTTAGAGAAGGTTACACGTGGTGCTGAGAAGAAGGTATATTCTTTTGTGTTTGGAAGAAATGTTTCTAGATTTCTGTTAAGACAATTTGAGTCATAACATCTGTTAGTTCCCTTATTTCTCTGTTAAGTTTCTGTCTCGCAGACCTGTCCATTGGAGAGAGTGGGGTGTTGAAGTCTCCCACTATTAACATCAGTGGTGTGATTTAAGCTTTAGTAATGTTTCTTTTACAAATGTGGATGCCCTTGTATTTGGGGGACAGATGTTCAGAGTTGAGATTTCATCTTGATAGATTTTTTTTTCTCCTTTGATACTAGGAAATGTCCTTCTCCATCTGTTTTGATTGGTTTTAGTTTGAAGTCTATTTTCTTAGATAGAAGGATAGCTACTTCATCTTGCTTCTTAGGTCCATCTTATTGGAAAAATCATTCCCAATCTGTTATTCTGAGGTAATACCTGTCTTTGAAGTTGAGGTGTGTTTCTTGTATGCAACAGAAGGATGGATTCTATTTTTGTAACCATTCTGATAGTCTGTGTCTTTTATTGGCGAATTGACTCCATTGATATTAAGAGATATTATTGAGCAGTGATTGTTAATTCTTCCTGTTTTTTTGCTTTTGGTGGTAGTGATTGATGGTAGTGTGTGTTTTTCCCTTCTTTGGGTTTTACTTTTGTGAGAATATCTATTGCTTGTGTTTTCTTGTATGTAACTGAGTTCCTTGGGTAGGGGTTTTCCTTCTAGTATTTTCTATAGTGCTGGATTTGTGGATAGGTATTGTTCTAATCTGGTTTTGTCATGAAATATCTTGTCTTCTCCATTTACACTGATTGAAAGTTTTGCTGGGTATAGTTGCCTGGGCTGGCATCTACTTTCCCTTAGTGTCTATAAAATATCTGTCTAAGACCTTCTGGCTTTTAGTGTCTCCATTGAGAAGTCCAGTGTAATTTTGACAGGTCTGCCTTTATACATTACTTGGCCTTTTTCCTTTGCAGCTCTTAATATTCTTTCTTTATTCTGTATGTTTAGTTTTTATTATTATGTAGCAAGGGGACTTTTTTTTAAAATCCAGGCTATTTGGTGTTCTGTACCCTTCTTGTACCTTTATAGTGATGTCCTTATTTAGGTTGGGAGAGTTTTCTTCTATGATTTTGTTGAATATGTTTTCTATGCCTTTGAGCTGGAATTCTTTTCCATCTATCCCTATTATTCTTAGGTTTGGTCTTTTCATGGTGTCCTAGATTTCCTGGATGTTTTGTGTTAGAAATTTACTGGATCTAACATTTTCTTTGACTGATGAATCTATTTCCTCTACCATATCTTCAATGCCTGAGATTCTCTCTTCTATCTCTTGTATTCTGTTGGTTATGCTTGCATCTGTAGTACCTGTTTGCTTCCCCAGATTTTCCATTTCCTGAATTCCCTAGGTTTGTGTTTTCATTATTGTTTCTATTTCAGTTTTCAAGTCTTGAACCATTTCTTTCACCTGTTTGATTGCTTTTTTTCTTGGCTTTCCTTAAGGAATTTATTGATTTCTTCCATTTTCTTTTGTTTTTATTTTCCTCAGCTTCTTTAAGGGAATTTTTCATTTCCTCTTTAAGAGCCTCTATCATCTTCATAAAGTGATTTTAAGTTCATTTTCTTGTATTTCAGCTGCATTGGAATGTTCAGGTTTTACTGTTGTAAGATCATTGTGTTCTGGTGGTGCCATATTGTTCTTTTGGATGTTGAATATATTCTTACACCAGTGGTTACTTATCATTTCTTCCAACTTGTTTGGCTTGTGCCTGTGCCTGTTCTTACAACTCATGTGGTTTGCACCTGTACCTATGCAGTTTATTCTTTTTCCAACTAATGTGGCTTGTGCCTCTGCCTATGTCATCTGCTGGGGTTGCAGAGGAGGGCTGGCCATGGGGAAGGTGTTCAGGTGCTTCAGATTGGGTGGTAGAGTGGGTCTTGGTGGGACAGTGTCCATGTCAGATTGGGTGGCAGGGGTGGGGGTGCCCCTTGGAGGCAGGTATCTCACCTGCTTGCAGGCTGGTGGGGCTTGCACTAGAGCAGTCAGAACCTGACTCTTATAGCAGAGCATAAGATCTACACTTTGAACCACACTGAGATTTTATTTCTATAAGTGGTTTCCTTATGAGGTTATGTCAGACTTCTGTAATAATCTCCTTACACTCAGGGAATGGAGAGTTATTCCTGACTTCTTAGACAACCTTTCCTCATCATGCATAAACTGCAATTTTCCTGGTTGTTGCCTGTACTCTGATTTTGTACTTCCTACAATATTTTCACCAGAGTCCCTCCTCTTGACACAGGTTTCAGTTACTGTTGGGGCATTTGAACACTATGTGCTCTTTACCTGCCTGTCTCTTTAGTTTTTCTTGTTTTTTTTATAGCCATGTAAGAAGACCTAGGATCAAAAATACCAAACTTGGAAGTTTTATACAGCATTTATAAACATGGCTTTAGATTTTATACCTATGGTAAGCCATGTCCTTGAGGCTTGATGGACTGAATAGGTCTGGGTCATGAAAAGGTTTATTTAAGACATTAAATAAACAGATTTTGATTTTGGATTTGCATTATTATAGTAAAAAGAATACAGACAAATTCACTTGATTTTATTTCTGAACATTTTGTTTGTTTGTTTTGGCAGTTTTGGAGTTAAATACAGGATGTTGTGGTTTGAACGTGAAATGTCTACCAAAATCCAGGAGGGGGAAGTGATAACATCTGGTCATCATCCCACTTGAAAAGTATTCTTAAAATATTTCTCAAATGTTCTGTGAAAAAGAAAATTATTTTCAACAATATCTAAGAGCCATCCTCTTTAGTGTTACTTATAATGCATTCATTGTGTTGGGGGTTATTGTGATCTTTTATCTGTGTCCCCCAATAAAGTTTATCTGAGGATCAGAGGAAAAAGCCAGCCACTATATTAAACATAGAAGTCAGGCAATGGTATCACATGCTTTTAATACTATCATTTGGGAGGCAGGGATCTGTCTGGATCTCTGTGAGTTCAAGACCACACTGTGAACAGTGCCAGGCATGTGCCACCATGCCTTAAATTCCAACACTATTTAACCATAATGGTCTGGAGGTCTGTACAGACAGACAGAAAGTGACAGAGCTGGGCAGGAAGAGGAGGTGATGTAGCTGGACAGAGAGAGCAAATGTAATAGTAGAACAGCAAGGCATATAGGCATGGGTAGACAGGAAGTAGGTCTTTTTGGAAGCTGAGGGTTGGTAAGGTGAGGTTGGCTTATGGCTTTTCCTATTCTTCTGATCTCTCAGGTTTTAACCCTGATATCTGGCTCTGTGTTTTTAATTTCATAAGACTGCTCAGCAATTCATCTACAGGGGATATTATCTGTTCCAAGACTACACTTCAGTTTCAAAACCAAAGATAATCAGCTTCTTTTATATATCTCCTGAATATAATGTATTTATGACAATTATGGGTTTGCACAGGATATCATGAAACATGTCACTTTGTATGTAGGAGTACCTATGTGTAAGGTCCTGAAGGAAAAGGAGAGCAGAGCTGAATTTTATGGGATAAGCAGTTATACAGGTGAAGGGGAGTTAAAGTTGCTTTCTGTAGCAGGAAGCACAAAACCAAAATAAGACATAGTAAGAATTCGTGTATGTATGTGTGTTGGTGTAAAATGTTAAGTAATACTACACAGTACAATGTGAATAAAAACAATGGTACTGAATGAAATAGAAGATGATACTGTGAGCTTGTTAATGGGAGGTCTTCCAAATTAAGTAAAGAAGCTGGTGATACAACTCAGGTAGGGTACTAGCTAGAATGTGTAAAACCTTGTGTGTTAGTTACTTTTCTCTTTGCTGCAACAAAACACCCAACAAACAAAGCAATTTAAAGACGGATAGTTTATTCTGGACTCTAGTTCCCACAGAGCAGCAGTCCATTATGGCAGAGACAATACGTCATCAGAAGAGGTTGGCTGGTCATATTATCTACAGTTAGGAAGACAGGAAGTGAACAAAAAAATGTGACCAGGTTACAAAATCTCAAGACTCAGCACAGAGATTCACTTCTTCTGGTCGGTCTCCATTTCTTAAAGGTCTCACACCCCTCTGAGCCATTAGCTGAGACCAAACATCCAAATACATGATTCTATGGGAAACATTTCACATTCAAACCACACTACTCTGGACTTGAATCTCAGGACTGCAAAACAAATGGATAAAATTTAAGAAGTTAAAATCAAATATACATGCCTGTGTTTTGTTTTGTTTTTTTAAACAAGAGTAATGCAGATCCATTGCGAGGTTGTAAGCACCAGAACACCTTGGCAGATTTGTTAGATAAAGGGAGACTTATGTGAAGTCTATAAAGAGAGACTTATGTGAAGCCCACATCTATTTCTTCTTTCTTCTATGACTTTTAAGAGCCATATTGCCCTAGAATTAATATGATCTACACCTAGTCCCCAAATCCCTATGGTAGTTCTCCCTCCTTCTAGGGGAAGAACAAGAACAGCTGGTCACCATCCTACTTGAAAACTATTCTTGAGATGTTTCCCAAAATGTGCTTTATGTCTCATTCCAATTGAATTTATTCCTGTTTTCACAAGCAGCGCCCTAGTTAGCTGTTCCATCAGAGGTGGCTTGATAGACGCATTATAGATTCAGGAGCTTGGAATGCTGTGTATGGTGAGATGCATGGGATCATTTTCCCTTAGGAACAAAATGCAATCACTACTCTAGCTAATCAGCTAGAGCTATTTCCACCATTGTCTCCTTATGTTTCTAAATATCCACTCAATTCTGCTAGCTTCACAGGGAACTTTATCACAGCCTTTACAGAAATGCTTTTCTATGGAGGCAGGCTACAATATTATACCCATTTTGTAGATAAAGAAAAAGACCAATTGTGTCATTGGGGATGGTAGAGGGGAGAGGAGACTGGATTGTGAAGCTGGGAACTAAAGTCTTTATCTCATTGGAATGTTTGAAAACTAGTGTTAAGTTTATTTGCATCTTAGATAGACAAAGATTTTTTTTGTACTGTAGGTATTTTATATATATATTTATGCAAATATATATATATATATATATTATGAAATTATTCCAAACAGAATTAAAATACACAGAACTATCCCCAGAGAGCATATACTCTAGCAAAAGAAGTAGACAAGAAATAGATAAACAAATAAATACATAACACAGTATCAGACATATGTGTACAATGGCATTCACAAAGCCTAGTGATAGAATATTAAACTGGATGATGTTATGTTAAACAGAAGGTTAAGAGGTTGCCTCCCTGAAGTTGTTACTGTAAAGCAGAGAACTGAATGAAGACAAAGGATGAACAGTGTATATGCTGCATAGAAAGCATTCCAACTGAGAAAACTGTAAATTAAAAGGTTCTCAGTTGTGCATATTACTATGTGTTCTAAAATCAAGAAGAGAGTATTGAAGAGATCAAACTAAGCAGGGTCCAGATGGGCAAGGTGGGAAGGAGGTCTATTTTGGCTCACATCTTTGGGGGATTCTGGCCATCATGCTGGAAAATACAAGGTGGCTGAAGCATCTCAGGAGTTAGTGGTAAGAGCTCATGGTGCAGCTCGTTTATATCTGTCTGATCATGAAAATTGAGAGCTTAGGCTGTAATCAATACCTTTAGACTCAGCCCCTGTGAGTCCTTTCTTTTTCTTTCTTTCTTTCTTTCTTTCTTTCTTTCTTTCTTTCTTTCTTTCTTTCTTTCTTTCTTTCTTTCTTTCTTTCTTTCTTTCTTTCTGTTTGTTTTTTGTTTTTTCGAGACAGGGTTTCTCTGTATAGCTTTTTGCCTTTCCTGGAACTCACTTGGTAGACCAGGCTGGCCTCAAACTCACAGAGATCTGCCTGGCTCTGCCTCCCGAGTGCTGGAAATAAAGGCGTGCACCACCACTATTAGATGGAACAGCCCCAAAGTTTCCATAATGACCTGGTATAGTGCTACTAGCTGCAGACCAGTAATGTAAGCACATGGCCTGTGTTGAACATTTCACATTCAAATTTTTTTAATTTAAATATTTTACTTATTTATTTATTTATTTATTTATTTTACATCCTGACCACAGTTTTCCCTCCCTCCCCTCTTCCCAAACCCCTCAACTTCCCTCCCCCCCCCCAGCCTCCGCCCCTCTCAATCCACTCCTCCTCTGTTTCTGTTCAGAAAGGGCCAGAGTTCCCATGGCTATCAACAAAAGCATGGCATATCAAGTTGCAGTAAGACCAAGCACTCTCTACCCCTTGTATTAAAGCTGGGCAAGGTGACCCAGTATGAGGAATAGATTCTCAAGAGCCAGCCAAAGCATTAGGGACAGCCCCTGCTCCCATTGTTAGGAGTCCCACAAGTAGACCAAGCTACGCATCTGTCACATTTTAACAGAATATAACATGGAAGTAAGTACTTATAAGGAGACTTTATATTCAATGGTCATGCTGGTCTGTCACTGCCACAGATTTCTATCTAGTTAACAAAAATATTATTCACAAAGTTACGTTGAATACGACAGACCATGCTGAAGTTTTTGTTGAGGAAATTCCTTATACATCCTATGGAGTTGATAAATGTTATTAGTATCTAAATGAGAGAGGAAGAGTGGTAGACAGAATAGAAGAAGAAATGAGAAAGATAAAAAAATGACCATACTGGTGCCAAAGGCATCTGGGAAAGGATGTGGCTAGCAAATGTGTCCCTCTTCTTCAGGAGAGTGACAATGATGTGCAGAGAGAACACTTTTGCAGGTTGTCAATGAGGACAGACAGGAGTCCATCTACACACTTCAGGGTCATAAGTCATATGATATGCTAGAAAGTCCTGGTAGGAGTTATAAAGACAGTCAAGATGCATCCTCTTTTATGATCTTAAATTGTAGAGGTTCTGTCTTCTATATTAAAGGTACTGGAGGAAGAGACCTTAATTCTCTCCAATAACAGTTCTACTTTACAATTAATGTGTTAGGAAGAGAGACACAGGCCTCTGGGAACCATGTCAGCACTTGGTGACATTTGTTAAAATTAGCTGATGGGCAGCCTTCTTTCTCCCAAGAGAAACAGAGGGAGGCTCACATCCACATTCGTCCCTCTTACTTCCCCCTCCCCCATCATTTTCCTTGGATGAAAATAAAATGTGACTTTTCTCCTAAGTAATTGATGTTCTGTCTCATTCCCAGAAGCAGTGTAAGCTTAGCAAAGGAGACAGTGTCTCATCTTCCTTGCTCTTGGCTCTAATGAAATATAACTTGGTTGACATCTTTTAAAAAATGAACAGTGAGCAAGAGGAACTAGCATACTTCTCACTTGCTAGCCCTGACCCCAAGGACTGTTGGTTTTAGTTACAGAGGAGAAATGGGCAAGCATAATTTGAATGAGAGAGGAGCCAGACTGTAACTCTATTTATTTGCTCAATTGCATTTATGTGAACCTATTTTCTCACCTGTCCATTGTTCTGTTAGTTTTACTAATTTACCTACATTCATGCACTAATTTATGCAAATATTATTATGTTCTTTGATTAAAAACAACTTAAATTTGAATATGTTAAGGAAGGGAAATATAATAGATATATGTGTGAGCTCATATCTCCAGGAGCTAAATCATTCTTATAGGTGGAGCTTTGCTCTCCCAATATTCATGTGTTAAAGTGTCAGCCTTTAAAACTTTAGACTACAACACTGCTTTGTCATTATAGCATGACCTCCATTAAAGTAAAGCAAACTAACCAAAAGTCAGAGACCCTTGGCTGAGGCCAGGCCACTCAGGCCCATGATATATTTTAGAATTTGTAAGCTGAGGTCAGGTTCTTGTGAGATCAAGGGACTCTTGATCCCCCTCATCTAATGTGACTAGTGGAGAAATTTGGATACAGTGACAGACATAGTGAGAAGATAATGTGAATAGACACGAGGAAAAGGAGCCATCAAAAAACCAAGGAAAGATGCCAGAACAGATCTTTGCTCAGACTACAGAAGGAAACAACCAGGTTACCACCTTAATTTTAGATTTCTTACTTCACAAACTTTGAAAAGATAAATTTCTGTTGTAAAAGCCACTCACTTTGTGGTGCTTTGTAATGGAAGCCTTAGCAAAATAGTGCAATGATAGATATAAGAATTATTAAAAATGGGCTGGGGAGATCTATGGCTCTGCAGGCAAGAGCCCTTACTGCACAGACATGAGGATCTTAACTAAAAAACACAAGAACTCATTGTAAACATGCTTGGCATGAGCACATGGGCCTGTATTCCTGACCCAGAGGGGAATGTAGAGATGAAAGGATCTCTGGGGCTTACTGACCTCCAGAATAGTTCTAGGTTCCATGAGAGACTGTTTCAGGGGAATAAGGTAGAGAGTGATAGAGTACGGTGCTCAGTGTCTTCTTTTAGCCTCTTTGTGTGAGCACATAAACACAAATACCTTACACACACACACACACACACACACACACACACACACTTGCACCATAAACATATCCACCACCCACAGAAAAAAACAATAATGGTTTATTAAAAACAAACCAAAATATTAAGAAACACTGAACAATTATAAAGACCTTAGCAGTTAGATTTCCATGATTCTTCTTATAGCTCCAACTATGAAAAGACTCCACTTCACTGGTCTTTCAGCTTATAAATGTCTTCATTTAAAAATATTTTTTAAAATTTAAATTATGTGTAATTGGGTATATCTGTACATGGCAATGTGCATATGAGTGCAATGCTTATGGAGACCTGAAGAAGGCATTAGATCCCCCAAAGCTAGAGTTACTGGCAATAGTGTGCCATTCAACTTGGGTGCTGAGAACCAAACATAGGTCCTCCACAAGAGCAGTACATGTTCTTAACCACTGCACCATCTCTTCATGTCTTCGTTTTCATTTCCACAACAAGGAGCTGAGGGATTCAAGATAACTCAGATGTATTTGTCTTTGTCCTTTTAAATTTATTCACCCATTGTCTTCCTCCCCTTCCTCTCTCTCTTTCATGCTTACATACATGCATGTGTATACACACACACACACACGTGTGTGTGTGTGTGTGTGTGTGTGTGTGTGTGTGTGTGTGTGTGTGTTTATGTTTGGGCAGGTACATGTGAATAAAGTACAGATGCCCGTTGAAATGAAGTATTAGATCTCCTGTATCTAGAGTTACAAATGATTATGATCCACCCAACATGGATACTGGAGATCAAATTCTGGTCTTCTGCAAGAGAAGTATGTACGCTTAACCACTGAGCCTCTCTATTCCATCTACCTCTGAAAATTAGCCTTTCCAAGCAGGAAACGAGGTGGCATACAGGTAGTCAGTGAATTAGCTTCTCTAAAATTCTGACAGCAACTCAAGTGAGATTTATTACATATACACTGAACAATTTCTCTTGTCCCTGATCTGAGTTAAGGCTCCAGGGAAACTGCCCTCAACCAAATTTTCCTTTACAAGATGAAGGAAATAAAACATGTATGCACCTAACCAGTTAGAAAGGCAAACATGTATTCTATGTTACAGGTAGGGGAAGAGGCAATCATGGATGACTTCTGCAGAGTTCAATACAAAGCTTTTTGAACAGGTACTATCAAATATAAACCATGATGTGTGGGTAAAGCATAAACATGGCAGTATAAAAGGAGAAAATACCATTAGCTAGGTAGAGAAACAAGAAAGGATCACCCATGATGGCAAGCAGAGGATTCTACCTTTTAAGGGATTAGTACATGAAATAATGACAGGTTACTTTAGAGACACTGTTGTCCAGTCACCCAAGATTAAGTCCCTTGATTTGGAGGTTGAACTCTATACACTCTGAAAGTGGAAAATATAAATATGATCTTACAAAGGAAGCACCATGATGGTGACTCTGCACTAGGGAGTACAGTGATGGATAGCATAGACTAGAGACATCAAAAGTGAGTCAGCAAGTCACCAAGCAAGTCAGCAAGAGAAGGAAGAATGAGGCCTCTAGACAGTGTTCTACACACTTAGCCTACACATTTCTGTTTCCATCCCTGGCTTTAAAGCAATCAGCAAAGACCTACTGTTTGCCAGGCATTGTAATGGGCACTGGGGCTCCAGAGATGACCTAAGAGCCCCTCTGTATTAAAAAAGCATTGTTTTGGAGCATACCCTTGTGGTGAGTCCTGTAATGCTGCTACCCATGAATCTGAGGCAGAGGGATCACAGCCTCATGGTCTGCCTGGACTGAAGAATGAACTCAAGCCAAATACAAGTAAAAAGACACAGAATGGACTGGGAAATCTCATTTTGTAGTAGAGTGCTTGCCTAGCATGTGTGAAGCCCTGGGTTGAGTGCCCCATACCACATCTTTTTTTCTAAAACGTTCTACTGTGCAATTCCATTCTCTCTGGGCTGTACGATTATATAACACAGCCACTCACATTGTTTATCACATTTCCCAGGCACAGGGTAGAATCCCTACATCTACATCAGTGGCAGATATCAATGCCTTGTTTTCTCAAGTGAGGGCTACATTTTACAGTAAACATATAAATCCCCAAGTACATGCTCTATGACCTTGGATACAGCCTCTTGCCACTTACTTGGGCTGAGCTTATAAAACAGAAAGTGATAGGGTGATTGATTCTTTATCTTAATTACATTTTTTTTATGTTTTTCTGTGCCTATAATATTATATTACGTACCCAAAATGCCTGCAGACAAGTACCTCTCAATGGTGATTGAACATTCAACATGGAGCTCAGAGGAGCAACAAATGGCCTCATTATTCCTTGTGGCATCTTGGAGAGGCAGCTTAGAGACAGGCATCATTTTCTGTGCTTGTTAAGTGAGAAAATGGATACTCAAGTTTGTATGAATATGGCCTGAGGTCACAACCATATCCACATTAGAAACCAAAATCATTTCACATGACATAGAGAAGTATTTTAATGGAAACACATGAACTATGAACCAAAGGCTGAGGGGCCCCCAACTGGATCAGGCCCTCTGAATAGGTGAGACAGTTGATTGGCTTGATTTGTTTGGGAGGCATCTAGGCAGTGGTACCAGGTCCTATGCTCACTGCATGAGTTGGCTGTTTGAAACCTGGGGCTTATGCAGGGACACTTAGCTCAGTCTGGGAGGAGGGGACTGGACTTGCCTGGACTGAGTCTACCAGGTTGATCTCAGTCCTCAGGGGGGAGGCTTTGCCCTGGAGGAGGTGGGAATGGGGGGTGGACTGGGGGGAAGGGGAGAGGGGGCAGGAGGGGGGAGAACAAGGGAATCCGTGGCTGATATGTAGAACTGAATGGTATTGGAAAATAAAATAAAAGGAAAAAAAAAAGAAATGAAACAAAGCAAGGAGCTTTTTTAATAAAAGTTTTTATAAGACAAAACAAAACAAACAAAAAAGAAGTATTTTAGTCCATATAGAAAGCCTTTCCAGTTGAGCTCCCTATTTATAGATTGTGAAACTAAGGCTAAGTTGAAAAAATGACTAAAGCTGGGAAATGAGAATGCATTTGTCAAGTTGAAGCTTTTGTTTTCTCCATTTCTAATAATCAGTGATGAAAGATCACAATAAACATTTCCCACTCAGCAGCCAGAAGATGATAATTGCACATCTTCCAAGTGAAAGCAGGTTGTCCAGAGCCTAGTATGGCTGTCTAGAGCAGTAATCCTAGTACTCAGGAGGCTGCAGAAGGAGGATCACAGTGTCAAGACCTGCATGGTTACATCATGAGGCTGTGATTAGGAAAGAAATAAGAACAATACCTACTACTACCTCCACCCAAACCAAACTTGGATGCTGGTAGTTTATTTGCTTCCCCATGTTTTTACTCTGTCCATGTGTTTTTATATAACAGTAACCCTCCATCTCATCTCCAGATTTCTGGGCATCCCTGACTGCTGCAAACTTCTATTGCTAAGGAAAGATAAGAGTTAATGTGTTAAAATCATAGGACTTTAAGCCCTTCAAAATCCTTAATTCAGATGTCTTTAACTGTTGGTCACTCAGGAATTTCTTTGTAACTAACTCTAACAAGGTGAATTCAACACCTTTTTAGGTAGCCCATACTGTGTTTGCACAGTTCATGGTTTTATAAACAAGTTGTAGTTTGCCAGTAGGCTTCCATCTAGTAAATATGCATAGTGAACTTGTTTCGAATCCAAACGAAGTTTTCAAGGCATCTGAAAATCTACCTTTTGCTTTCCCAGTTAAACATTCTCATTCCTTCCAAAACACCTTCCAGCGAAACAGATTCCATGACATGGATCCAGGTTACTTGTCTGGACTTGTCCCTAGCCCTTTGGAACTCCCTTCAGTCCCGTTTGCTCTAGTCTTGATATTGTTGACCTATGATTGTCTGAAAATGCATGTTGAATTAATGATTTTCTAAAACTTCCAGCTCTTTTCCATTAGGCAGTGTTTCTCAACCTTCCTAATGCTGTGGCCCTTTTAACACAGTTCTTCATGTCATGGTGACCATTGGCCATAAATTTTTTTGTTGTTGCTACTTCATAACTGTAATTTTGCTACTGTTACAGATCATAATGTAAATATCTGATACACAACATATCTTATATGTGCCCCCAAGAACTAGTCATGATCCACAGGTTGAGAATCACCGCCTTAAGGCTTTTGCAAAGTCACAATTTTCCCCAGTTAATTATGAGAAGCAAACTTCTTCCAGGGATATGTGCTTACTGTGGGATATCTGCATAGTTTAGATAACATGATACTCCAAGGGACGGCTTTCTAATGGCAGACATTTAGACACAGTGCCCTTGAGAAGAGGTGAGGGTTACTCTTACAGCTATTTCTCTTATTGCTTCTCTTTTCTGATACCTATCCCCTGTTCATCTCTCCCACACATGAGAGGAAGGATGGAAGGGTGTTGAGAGACATATCCATCTTTTATTCAATTCCTCTTTGTAAATATGGAATGCTGATTCCCAAAATACATAATTAGCCTCAAACCCCACTTACTGCTATCCATGTAGTCTGAAGTCCTGCACTGCTCATAGTTGTGGATTTTAATGGATATTTTATTGATATTGGAAGATGGCACCTTTGTGCTAATGATCATCTAATATTTAATAAACAGTTTTACAACCTGTTAACTTGCAAGTGGCAGCAATTAACCAAAAATGATAAATAATTAAGGCCTAATTACATGGTATCAGTCCTTTCGTTTTCCAGCCCATGCAGATCCTGTTTTTGTTTTTTTTTGTTTTTTTTTTTTTTATTTTGCTGCTGAATGGAACTCTTTCTCTATCTCTCTGCCACTTTCTGAATAAGGCTGGAGAGGCTCTGGGTCCACACATGACTCAGGGGTGACAAAGGGTAAATTGACTCATTTGATTGGTAATTGAACTTTTTTCCTCTTATAAGCACTTTGCCATGGAAAGTTGTGCACTATGAGCATGGAAGAACAAAGACAGAGGCTGCTGGGAGGGTTCAGTCTCTGAGATGTGGAATAGAAGTCCCTGTCAGAAGTGGCAAGTGGGCTGAACTCTCCTGTAACTGACTATAATAATAAAAGTGAGAATTTCTTCTCTTAAAGCCTCTGTATATATGTTTGCATGTGTCTGTGGGATAAAACCAACGAAAACATTGAGGGGGGATCTCATTCACTGAACTATCTAGAAGACAAGCATTTCTTCAGGTGGCTAGTTACAGGTACTCTAAGACTATTATCTGAATATCTGTTTATCAATCAATGAGAATTTGTGTTAGCCTCCTTCTTGGGTTAAATGTCCATTGTAGATACAGATTATCATCATCCACAGAGGTTATATTATTCCATACTGATGCCCAGTGATAAGGTGTGGAGCAGGGTTGATTTTCTTAAAATGAATAATTGAAGGAAAGATAATGATGAGGAGTAAGCCAGAGAAGATGAAATTGAAAACAAATATTTTTGAACACTTCTTACAGCCTAGTAACTAGATAAAATATGCTCCGATCATCATATAATTCACGATATAAGGATGTAGGTGACATTGCACTCCCCCTTTTGAGGTCTGCATCAGTTCACTGGTGCAGTACAAAGTACAAAGTGGTGCATTGGAGTTTGAATGCTGGTGGTCTTCCGAACATATGCAGAGCAATTTTTAGTGCTTTGGTGTTCATCACCTTATCAGACCCCTGACTAGAGCTCTGTAGGTTATGTATATCCACTTTCATTTCACAGGTCTTATATTCGGCCAGGTAAGGTAGGCTATACATTATAAGTGGTACAGCTGCCTTTATAGAATGAGGAGTTTGATCAAGTTACAGATTTGAAGTCTTTGGACTCTGAGTCCCTAGTCCTGAAGTTTTTTCAAGAACTATTTCCATGAATAGGGCAGAACAATCATGACTTCTGAATCTCTCAACAACTCTCCATTAAGTCTAAGCATCTGAGCTTACATATGAGTTTAGTTTGTAATTGATTGGGTGCCATCATCTTACTTTCATTAAAAGAAAAAAAAAAACATGGGTGATTCACATTCATAATTCTAGCCTTTGGGAGGCTGAGGCAGCATGATTGCTGTGAGTTCTAGGCTTGCCTGGACTAGAGTGTGACGGTCTCTCAAAACTCCACTAAAGAAGGAAAACATTAGTCATTGATAAACCAACAGCTTCCTTTCATCCCCTCAGATGCTGAATCCATGGGCATTTCTTGGGCTTGCCCTACAGAACACACTCCATGGTTCAATGTTCTCTTCTGAGAAGTAGCAATGCAGGAATATGTAGGATCTGTGCTTTAGTTTCTGGATAGGGGGTCAGCAAGTTGTCACAGATATAATACTGCAATGGAAGGTTGAATTTGGGAAATCCAACATTGAACACTATACTATGTCTTTGGGTTTTGGTTGTCATGATAATAACAGTTGCTATGATAATAGCACAAGGATTTTCCTTCTAGACTTTAAATCTTATAAGGAGAGAACCCAGGTTGCTTAGAACTCAGTACAGCACCCACAGTCAGCTGCTCAAATAGGTCTTGCTGAGCATCCAAATAAAAAGAAGTTGTTTTTTTTTATCATGAAATGCAAGCTCTTTCTCAAATTATAATCCTCTATGACAAGTATGGTGAGTGTTGTCTTAAGAGAAGAAAGAAAAGTTGGGATATCTGCTCTGGCTTCACATGAAAGAACAAAGCATCAGGGGAAATCTTGGGAGTTTTGCCCCATCTTGAGTAAGAGTGAATGGGAACTGATTCCAGGTAAAGCCTCTGATGGAGGGGCTGTTAGACCTATGAAGAAGATAAAAAGATCTGGGTTCTGGCACACTGATAAGCAAGTTCTTGCTTTATGTGAGACTAATTCAGGCTGCCTTCTGCTGTGTTCTAGCTCAAGCTCATGACTGAGGGGAAGAAATTGCAAAGATAATAAGAAGCCTCCAGAGAATGAAACAGGACATACATCTGCCTGCCTGTCTCCCTGGGGTCCTGAGCCCCAGAATGAAGGGCTCAGTTGCCTATTATGCATGAGGAGTTAGAAGAAATTGTACTACTTGAAATAAACAGCATCTGTTGCCAAATTGGTGTGAGGACCCTGGCTCATTCTTGGGAAGAATGTTAGGAAATTCTTGGTTTACCAAGAAGATAGAAAACTCTGTAATGATGATCTTGCCTCATTCACCTCCTCAAAACATATACAATCCTATGCTCTTAACAAAGGAGGCTTTGGGGTATAGGTTAGTTTGTGTAGAGAATCATACATGGCCTCATCAGCCTAGTACATCTTGTTATGAAGGAGTCAGGTGACCTTGAGGAGGCTGTTCATCTTCTCTAGTATGATATTTGTTAAACTCAAGTTTGGTGTTTTTCTACCAGGAAGCTAATTACTAACTCAGCCTTGTACAAAGAAAGAAGCCTCCCCCACCCACACCTCTGTTCCCTGCTCTGCTACTGTCAGTCTGAGTTTCTCCCAAGGGGAATGAGGCTGACAGATGGTGGAAAGGAACAGGGAGAAAAGGGGCCTTAGGTCTATTTTTGGCTCCTGCTTTTGAGTTCTTAAGGAACTTCAGTTTTCTACCTGCTCTCACTTCGTACAACTACAAAGCTATACTAAGTCAAGTGGCTGAAAACATGTACATGTAGATGTGTACACACCCACACCCATTCACACCTCCCACACAGAAAATTTCTAGTCACAACTCTATGCTATTTTTAATTACATTTTATTAAATCAAAGGGAACTACTGTACTTTGTCAAAACTCCTTGTACTTTTCACCCCGAAACCCTGCCCCCTTTTTCTTTTGGCAACAATTCTTTGTCTTTATGGGGCTTTCTAGTGAATGATCCAAGTTAAGTAAACAGGTGGTTAGCATGGTGGCAAATCACCCTTTGGGCTGGGACTCTGAGTCTGTTCCCTCCAAAAATGTCTTCCTTGATTTATCCTCAAGCTCCCACAGCACTTTTCCAGGCCTGTCTTATTGATGCTCACATTACACGGTCATTCGTTGGTTGGACCCCCTTCTGGTCCACGGTGAGCTTTGATACCACAGGATCTCATCTACCCTTACTCTTTCCATAACCCTAACCTGTTCTCAATCTTGGCCATATGTTGGGTTCATGAAAGTAGAAATTATTCTTTGAGCTGTCCATGATCTCTGCAATCTGTTTCTTCGACTGTTGAACAGGCTTTCCTTTGCAGTGTCTCTACACCTGTAAACATAATTGTAACCTCTCAGAGGGATGCTCATTTCATCCCAACTCGATTTTTATTTTACTTGTACTAACTCCCTCAAGGGTTGCACCTTCCAAGTAAATAAATACTGAAAGTGATAATAAACATACTCCCTCCAGTCATTTCCATGCTTCATATTTTGCAAAGCAGCTTCATCTGTGTTCTTATTTGAGCAACCAAATCTGTTTCAAAGATGACCTGTCTTCCCCTCAGAGAGAATGATGCTTCATAGACCAATCTCCATTCAAGTTCCAGCTCAATTGGCTTATCATCTAGAGCTTTATTTCCTTAGCACACCCCAACCCTATATACCTTGATGTTTCTCTATTAAATATTCATTCCAGAATTCATTATTTGTCTATTAAATATTCATCAGCTTGTGAGCTCATATCAGACGATATGTATTTCTTTCTCTAGGAACAGGCAGATAATTAAACCTGAAATCCAAGTATTTCTACAAAGCCCATATTTTTCTCTTAGTATTATCCTCAGAGAACTGGCCCATTATGTACTTTACTACTTATTCTTGCTGCTTTTCCTGCCAGGTGATTTCTGTCCCTTCTGGATTTTTTACCAAAGGCAGAATGATTTTTTTTTGTTATTTTTTTCTACGATGTGAAGTTTTGAGAAATCATGTCTAGAGTTTTCTGGGCAAGGTTAGGGGTATAATAATGATGTGTTAATTAAGTGGTTTGCCCTTTGATGGCATGGATTCTCAAGCTATGGTCTTATTCAAAGAACCTCTAGTTGATTTAATTACAGGAGTTAATGGGAGTTTTGGTAACATTGGTATTTTTTAAATTTATTTTATAATTTAATTTAATTTTACATATCATCCACGGATTCCCCTGTCCTCCCTCCTCCAGCCTCCCCCTCCCCTCCCCCCATTCCCATCTCCTTCAGGGAAAGGACTCCCCTGGGGATTCAGCTCAGCCTGGTAGATTCAATCAAGGCAGGTCCAGTCCCATCCTCCCTCCACCTAAGCTGAGCAAAGTGACCCTGCATTTTTTAAACATATTTGTTTTTATTGATTCTTTGGGAATTTCACATACTGCAGGACAATCTTATCCATTTCCTAGTCCCTCTGTATAATCCCTTCACCCTTTTATCATCCCACCCAAAAGAAAACTTAGAAAGAAAGAGCAAAAATAAAATAAAAATAAGAAATAAAAAGTACAAAATACAAATAATATTAATTAAAAACAAACAAACAAAACAAAAGCAAAACAACAACGTCAAAAACCAACCAAACAAAAATGAACAATAACAATAACAAAAAACACTTCTCTCCTCTGTTTTTCCCATCCCTCCATTGCCTATTCATTCATTTTAGTGGCATTGGGAGATGCTATGTATCATGCAGTATATCCTTTTATCCAAACAGCTTTACTTGCAAATGTTCATTGTGTAATGTGTTATTGGTCAGGTTCAAGGCCTCCTGGTGTACTATTAGTACTGGACCCTCACTGAAACTCCTGTTGGAAATCCTGCTTTTTCCCTGAGTCAAGGATATCCTGTGGCTATGATACAACAAGATCAGTCCCTTCACATGCTCCAGCAGGTCAATTCAAAGCCCTGGATGTGTTCCTGGATGGTAGCTAAGTTGGTTAGTCTGGGATGCTGGGACCACTTGCCTCAGGTGAGAGACAGAACCAGCTCTCACACTCCCATGGTGAGTTATTGGGCCAGTTTTCCCAAGTAAAGGGGCCAACTCTCCTATGAGGGGTGGCGTCAGCTCTCCCATGACAGAATTATGAAGAAGCAAGGTCAGTTCTCTGGTGAGTGTGGGGGATGGCTCTTTCCAGGACAATGAGGGCTCAGGTCAGCTCCACAAGGCCCTTGTACTTCTAAACATGGTTTACCTGGGCCCCTGTGATAACATAGGCAACAGACATGAACACAGACCCAGCTGCATCAGGACATGACCCTAAACTGTAACTTAGGCCTAGACATCACTATGACCCAGGTGACAAAGCAGGACACTCAGATCTTTATGGCCCCAGCAGCAGCATGCCCCTCAGATACCAACCTGGCCTCAGGTACCAGTCCAGACCCCAGGCAGTCACATGGCCATTAATGACAACAAGAGCCACAGACATCAACATAGACCATGGCTATGGTAGGGCCAGAGACCCAGATATGGCCCCTGACCACAACCTGGGACTGGATGTCACCTTGCCCTGGATGGCAGCACAGGCCATCTCAGTCTATATGGCCCTGGAGCTAACATGATCCTTGGGCACCAACATGGATGGCCTCAGGTGTCAGCCCAGGCTATGGGCAACTGCACAGCCTACAGTGGTAACAGGAGTCACAGACATTGATGCAGACCCTGGCTGTGGTAGGGCCATGGACCCAAACATGTCCTCAGCAGCATCTCAGCCTGGATGACTCTATGCCTCTGGGTACTCATATTGGAATGGGTCCAGTAGGAGCATGCCCATCAAGCCAATGTTGGTAATTTTTAATCAAATGAACTCATAATTTTTTGTGGAAGCTCGAAGAATGAAGACTTAAACACGTAAAAGTGGCAGCCTCCTTTCCCTAGATTCCGTAGAGCAAAGTTAATTCTCCTAGAAGGGATTCTGGCTGCTGAGCCCTCTTCTCCAAGTGAGGCTGCATTGAGCATGCAAGTTCACTTTATATCCCAAGATTATCTTCTTCCCTACTCCAACCAGCTCTGTCCTTTCTATAATTATTTAGTCACCTGACCTCATTTCTAACAAAGCAAATGCATCTTGGAGAGAGATGGAACCTGGAATCAGAATCTGTCCTGATTTTAGAATAAATAATATAATAGCATTAGGGAGAAGGAACTTTTTATACTTATGTTGGGGTATCTTAGTAGAGTCATTGTGGAAATAAGTTTGAAGCTCCTCAGAAAACTAAAAGGACAAATTACCCCATGATACAGACCCACCATCTGATACAACTAAACTGACCCTATGTACTTACAATAATTAAAGTCCATATACCACAGAAATATCTGCACACCCAGGATTGTTGGCCAAGTTATAGAATAAGCTTATGCACCCATCACAGGTGCATAAGGAAAATATGATGTCTGTACATAAAAGATTATCATTCCATTATAAAGGTAAACAAAATTATGCTGTTTGCACAACAATGGATGGGACTGGAGATCATCATGACATAAAAATGAGCTGGCCTCAGAAAGAGAGATGCTGCATGTTCTCACTCATATATTCGAACTCAGCTGAAAAATAAATGAGGGGGCAGTAGAGATATACAAACCTAAGGGTTGATGGTGCATCAATATGATTTTAAGCAAACTGCACACATGAATGAAAAAAATAATCTTATTATTTTATATAATTAATAAACATTGTTTTCTCTTGCTATTCAGTCCCTGAAGGAGTTCTGCTGGATTTTTAACAGGAAACTTTAAACATAAATGAAATCTTTTAGGTGTGGGATCTTTAGACTCTCTTAATCCCATGTGGACATTTGCCTTACTTTGTATATGTGAAGGATAAATTTGTCGGGAAAATTTAGTGAATACTTATAATGCAGCAAATCAGTGATGCTGCAATATCCCATGAGACACACATTCAACTCTATGTAAAGTGTGCAGTATAAGAGAAAGTATTCAAAATATTATAGAAACTTAGGTGGTGAGAATAATTGGAACTACTGAAGTAGGGCTCTGTAGGGAAGCTCCAAATACCTTAGCTTTCATTCTTCCCAAAGCAAAGATATTGTAACTCATTCATTATAGGAAGTGGGTCTCAAAAGTCATTATTGTATACTCATGTTGAAAGTAGAGACCATGGCCAGCAAGAAAGCTCAGTGTGTAAAAAATATAGCTGCCACTAAACCTTATGACTTGAGTCTGATCTTCAATACTCATAGGATTAAAGAAAAGGATCAAGTCCCACAAGTTGTCTTTACACCTTCATAAGTGAGCCATGGAACACATGTCCTCAATAAATAAATAAAAATATAATGTAACTTATTTTTTTAAAAAAACAGAGACTGCATGTGGCCAAATATAAATAGAGGATAGCATATGATATCTCATTGATTACAGAGGAAAACAGCTTATGATTGGATCCCTGGCTCATGAGTTTCTTTTCATTTTGGCCTATGTTACATTGAGAGGAGTGTGGTGACATTGAATGGAAGTATCATGAGTAAGCACTCAGAAATCCCAGTTCCATTTGATCTAGCTGTTCCTTCATCCATTTATTCTGAAGTCAGTATACCAAATAATATTCTCACTTACAAGTTGTCCTGAAGGAAGAGAAACTAAACTACCCAAAACCTTTTACATATGTGGGGAACAGCGTTCCATGAATCAGCATCAGAACCACCAGGGATCTTATTAAAACATGATTTTGAGGGGCACACCCTGAACCTAATAAATTAGAAAATCTGGGGTAGAATACAGAACTAATTCTGTTTTATTAAATCTGTCAGTTGATTCTGATGTAAATTCAAGACAGACCATGACAGAGCTGCACTATATGGAAGCCCACTCCTTAAAAGAATACTTTTCTTGTCCTCTCCTCCATCTCACATCAACTACTAAAACCATTCCATGTTAAGCCAATACTAATGTTACAGCTCTGTGCAGATGATGTTAAAACACCCTCACCCTGGTGCCATGAAGGGTGTTTCTGCATGATTACATTGAAGAGCTGCTGGTGTACCAGAACTACCAGCCAATCCCGTGTTCTTTGTTTTGCAGTCTGACAAAAAAAGCATTCATTGCTCAGATCCTCTTGTATTTCCAAAAGCTAGTAAGGTCCCACAAAAATATGAGCTGAAGTTTTGATAACTTCAACTTAGTGTGGTCCTGGGGTGAAAGGAAACAGAAAAGAGAGACCAGTAGTCTGGTCTTTTGGATTTATTCAAATTTCTGTAATTCTACCTCTACACATATTCCAGCCATATTTGAAAAGAAGGACCCTGCCCATCTTATACAGACTTCCAAGTGATGTCTTTATTTATTATTTTTATTTCCTACACTTCTACCACAGTTGTGGGCACACAGTAGGCACTCAGTAAATAATTTTGAATAAATAGGCCACATTAGACATCAAGTAGCATCAAGAAGCTACTAAAATTGTCTGCAAAACAAATCAATACATTCATAGTAGCTGACCCTTTAAGACAAGTCAACTTCTTTTAATAAATTCAGTTGTCTCTCACAAAAATAAAATACCAATTTCTGAACAGAAATGTCAGCATGGAATATCATTTGCCAAATGTTGATTTATATATAACTTATTGTACTTTCATTTCTGATAAGGTAGAGTTTTATCAGAACTAAATTTTAGCAAACAACTACAGATTCCATTATCATACAAAGCAGATTTTCTCAGGTTTGCTAAGAGCACAATAGTTTAGGGCATGTAATCTGTCATACTTTAGAGAGAGGAAATGAGTGGTAGGAATAGATAGGATTTTTTTCCCAGTTGAAGAAATAAAGAAAAGTAACTAAAACACACACACATACACATATCTCTCTGCTTTGGAAGAGTTGGTTGCCAGAATTATTCAGTAGAGCAATCTATAAATTATGAACATCCAAAGTGAGGTTTTCAGCCACAATACTACCAAGCCCTTCTAGCAAATGTAATGTCAAGGTTGAAGGACCTTTTGCCAAATGTCACCCTGAGAAGAGGGTGATTGGTCTCAGAAGTCATATGGGATCCAGAATAAAGTACTTTAAAGAAATGCCAAATAGGTCCATACCCAATGGTGGTCGTTCACAGCTGACCAGCATCTTCCATGAGATAAGCTGCAGAAAAAGTTTCTCAGATAAGGCTTGGGAGATGACTCTGTGGGTAAGAGCAATTGGTGAACAAGCAGGAAGATCTGAGTTCAAATTCTCAGCATCCATCTAAAAATCTCAGCATGGCCAAATAAAGGTCTGTAATCTTACAAATGGGAATAGAAGGGCTATTAATAGAAGGGGAAACTGTTTGGGCTTACTGACTGCCAGCCTAACTCCAGTTTCAGTGAGAGAACCTGTCTGAAAGGAATAAGATGGAGAGTGATAAAGCATGACACATAATGTCCTCATCTGGTCCTTAAACATAAAACACATGTGTGCTTGTGAATTTTCCCTCACACAAGGATTTTCAGACTGATTAGATTTGGAAGAACTTCTTTTGTTTGGAAGGCCACAATGTCATACACTTCTTAAAGTCCTCCAGGAAAGACTTTTATATAATTAAGAACTTTTGTTTGGCCAGAGGTATAACTGATTATTGAAACCTCTTGTTTATATATTACCTATTACCTATTAACTATTAACACTCTAGAGAAAATTTTATCCTGGAGATGTTGATTTCAGTTAATAACCTTCAGAAAACATAACCTGTAACTAGAAATTGTTAGGAATGATGACTATCATATTTGTGTCTATCCTGTGCAGAGACCTCAGAGAGTTATTGTGGCACTCATAATCTCTCTGTGGTAAGTTTTTTTGGTCATCTGACTCATGGTACTAAGTACACTGTGGATACTGAACACAGCTTGATATGAATTTGTTAGGTTTGATCCTGAGATAGAGCCAATGGAGCTTTCTTCACTGATAAATCTCTGGAAATTTGCCACTGCTCCTTAAGATGATAGCAAGATGAGTTTATTTATGGAACATGTAATTAAAATAGCCAAAGGGAAGGATGCCATTCATTATTTCTTCTGGAGGTAGAATAACACTATATTTTAGAAAGTTGAAAATTGACGGGGAGTATTAAGTAATGAATTCAGAAAGTACTGGGTGCTCAGTCTACATGAAGCCTTGGTGTAATATTTCTGTGAACAATTGAGCTTCCCAGTTCTAGTCTCTGTATAAATCTGCCCCAAACTAATGCTGTGACTTCAAAAGTGAAATAACCACCACACTGTGTAATACAAACACTGAATTTGTTTATCCAATAAGTACAATGAGAAGAAAGGAGGTTAATTAGCATTTCATAGAACATAATAAGAAGGATTTAGAGGATCAGGTTCTGATTTTCATTATCATATCAGATAGATCTAATTTATGAGCCTTTTTTTTTTTAACAGACCTATGTGGAAAAAGAGATCTGAGAACGAAAAACATAGAAAAAAAATCTGCTAGTCTTCCCATTAATTTTCTAATGGCAGAAGCAGTCATCACAATACATCCTGGATAAGATTCTTGTTCAGAGGTGGAATACATACACAACCCTTGACAAATTTAACCACCAATCTTCCCTCAGCACCTCTCACTAATTATCTTCAATTACTGTTGGGTACATTCCATTCCATGCTATGGGCTTTCATTTTGCTTCTACACCTATTTCTCTCTTTGCCTGGGAAGCTCCATTCGGTGAAGTCCCTCTTAATCTTCATGACTTGTCCCAGGTATTCCTTCCTTTGTGAAACTTTATCTAGACATACTGATCGATATTCACATATTCTCCCATTTATCATAGTGTATCATTTTGCACATACTTCTATTTTGAGGATGTCTGAATGGATACAAATTTTCATGTGGAATAGGCATTTATGGTCCTTGCTAAAGTTTGGAATCAGATTTGAGGAAAGGCCAGCATGGAAAAGCACAGTAATGGTATGGCTGGAGGAGTCTTGTCTGATCATAGGTCTGTAAGCAGGAGGGCTCAGAGCACTTCAGGAGTTTGCTAACCTTTGGATGACTGGTAATTATCAGCTCAATATCAACTCTTCCTCTACCATTTCTCATCACATATATTTTTAATGGTTTACTTCTATGCCTTTTCCATTAAAATAAGAACTTTCACAGAAGAAAGATTTGAGATCTTACTCATCTTTGTGTCTTCACTGCCTATTATGGCATTGGACATGGAACAGATCTATTGATCTATGGGAAGAAATTGAGGGCTTTCCTTACTTAGTCAAGATGAAAGCATTTTCTTCCAACTCTGAGGAAGAGGACTCTGAACTTGGATGGCCATCTGGAAATTCACATATTTTTATTTTGTTTTGTTTTCTTTTTAGTTTGTTTGTATTGAAGTGGACATTGTTAAAATATTGGAGAAAATGTAATCAGAGTTGTGAAAAGCAAAGGGTAGCCTCGATCAATCTGATGGTAGTTTCCTACTTAATTTACCATTTTAGACATTTTGGATTTGGTTCAGATGAGTTACTTTTGTTCCTTACATCTTTGCTATGGGATGGTCCTTCTGTATGCTATGAATATGAATTTCTCTCACTGGTTGATAGTAATGTTGTTTTCATCTATGGCAAGACAGGATAGGGTCAGGCGAAAGAATCAAACTAGAACTCCGAGGAAGATGGGGTGGGGTTGGGGCAAATGCTGTGAGTCACCCAACACACAGGATGCTGGAGGACTGTAAGCCACGGACCATGTGGCAAGAAATAGATTTATAGGAATAGGTTAATTTACATATAAGGGCTAGTTAATAAAGAACCTGAGCCATCGGCCAAACATTTATAATTAATGTAAGCTTCTGTGTGATAATTTGGAAAGGAGCTGCTGGGTATTTGGGAGTTGCTGGCGGGACAGAAACTCCCTTCCCATTACACATCTTGGTGGTAAGATTATTTGGCCTTAGCTATTCTAGGTAATGAAGTAGAGTCTACTTTGATGTAAAATTATTTAAGGCTAAGATTAAGAAGAAGAAGAATTGTAATCCAATTTAATAGTTTCCAAATTTCATGTTTTACACTAACTCTGGGGCTAACTGTTTTGTAACATTAGTTCATATTTTGTCATGCACTTTGTAATGAGAAATTTATGATGCTATTTAAAGATCTTCAAGTTACTGTGATTATGACACCAGTTTTATGTGACCTTAACAGCATTTAATTCTAACTATAATTTCTAACACAGAAATATTGATCTGTGTGTCCTTTTGTCTGTCTGCTTGTGTGCCTATCTGTTGATTATATATTTACATATCTATGTGTCTGCCTTCCTGTCTGTTTGAACTATCAATCATCTATCTATCTTTCATCTATCTATCATCTATCATTCTGTCTGTCTATCTATCTATCTATTTGGCTATCTATCAAAAGAAAGAAAGAAGAACAGGAAGGGAGGTGGGAAGAAAACAATGGAAAGAGGAAGGAAGCAAGACCCATAGAAAGTCACCCGACAGGCCTCAGTGAGCTACTGAGTAGGCCAAAATGGGAGCACAGTCTGAATGTCTTAATAACTACTAAACTACATATGATTTTAGAAAACAGTGACATCTTCACTGAGGAAAAGAATAAATGAACCTATTTTCTTGAAGATTCAGAGCATTGGTATTCTTTTCAGTGTCTAGGAGCTTTTAGTTTTCTTTTAGGGTAGTATTTCTTTCACAAATAATATATCCAACATCACAGCCTTTGGCTAACTTTGATCCATATATTTCATTTTCAGGCTGGCAATGCATCCCTTCTCAGTCAGAGCTAAATGCATAGTATTGGAGGGCCATTGCAAAGCAAATCTAGTCCCGTGGATTCTGGCTAATCTGTTAGCTTTGTACAGTTGTCCACAGTGCAAGTGAATGCCACACTTCCCTGGAGTTCCAAAGAGGGAGCCATCACTTGTTGAGTCAAAAATAATGGAGCAAAGAGGGCGAGAATTTAGTGATATGACAGTACACAGATAAAAGCATTAGATGCTGAGCTTGGACTTAGTTTAAAGGTTGGGAAGAAAAGTAGTGAGGTGCATGTATAATTCAAAATAGGAGAAGAATGTAAGGTCCATAGAATTAACCCAAATGATCTAGATCTGAGAATGGAAGAAGTCACCTCTGATTTTCAGAGTAAGAATGAAAGAGGGCCTCAGATAGGTCGAAGCATTTGGACTGAGAAGCATGAAAGTGATTCTCATAAGTCATTGCTATCAACAGGCATGTTAAGTAAGAGGGAGCAATGTGAGATAAAGAATGTAAAGTGTGTTCAAAGATGTATAATGTGACTATTTGATTGAAGAACAGAAGCTACCATGAATGGCTTTTTCATTAGATAAGTGGCAAGAAAAGAATGTTGATTTTGAAAGTCCTAGGTAATTTTAACCAAGGTATTCATCTGAAACCAAACTCAGTCTAAAAGAATGACTTTGACAAAAAGCAGATGATGGATTGGGTAGGTAGATGGTAGACAGATGACAGATACATAGTAAATAGATAATAGATAGACACACTAGATACATGGTATTATATTAATATTTCAGAGAATATTTAGAAAAGTTTGGGATTTGCTCTAATGTTGAAGTGAGAGCTATGATTTTTTGACTCTTATTTAAAATCTTAGTTTATTTCAGTTTAACAAGGTTTGCTTTTTCTCATTATTAAAATATTCTTTTTTATTTTTATTAATTTTTTAATTAAGAAATGTTTTATTCATTTCACATACCAACCACAGATATCCCTTTCTTCCCTCCTCCTGCCACCCCAACTTTCTCTCCCATCCCAACCTCTATTCCCTCCTCCAACAAGGTAGGCCTCACATAGGGAGTCAGCAGAGCCTGGTACATTCAGTTGAGACAAGTCCAAGCCCCTCCTCCTGCATCAACGCTGTGCTAGTTGTCCCACCATAGGTAGTGGGCTCCAAAAGAGCCAGCTCATGCACTAGGGATGGATCCTGATGCTACTGCCAGGGGGCCCCTTAATCAGATCAAGCTACACAACTATCTTGCTTATGCAGAGGGCCTAGTCCAGGCCCATAGAGGCTCCACAGTTATTGATAAAGTTCATGAGTTCCTACTGGCTTTGTTTGGTTTTCTCTGTAGGTATCCCCATCATGATCTTGAAGCCCTTGCTCATAGAATCCCTCTTTTCTGTCTTCAACTAGAATCCCAGAGCTTGGCCTGGTGCTTGTCTATGGATCTCTGAATCTGCTTCCACCAGTTACTGGAGAAAGGCTCTGTGATGACAGGGTATTCACTAATCTGATTACTGGAATAAGCCAGTTCAGGCACTCTCTCCACCATTGCTAGTAGTCTAAGCTGGGGTCTTCCTTATGGATTCCGGGGTATTTCCGTAGCACCTGGTTGCTCTCTATCCACATGATGTCTCCCTCTGTCATGGCATCTCCTTCACTGCTCTCCCACTCCATCCCTCTTCTAGCTTAACGAATCCATTCCCTTATGTTCTCATCTCCCATCCCTTACCCTCATCTCCAGTTTACTCATGGATATCTCATCTATTTCCCCTTCCCATGACAATCCATGCATCCCTCTTCATGACATCCTTCTTTGTTAGCTTCTCTGGAGTTGTGGGTTGCAGTCTGATTATCCTTTGCTTTACATGTAGTATCCACTTATGAGTGAGTACACACCATGTTTGTCTTTCTGAGTCTGGGTTACCTAACTCAGGATGATATTTTCTAATTCCATCCATTTGCCTGCAAATTTCATGGTGTCATTGTTCTTACTGCCGAGTAGTACTCCATTGTGTATATGTACCACATTTTCTTTATCCATTCTTCAGTTGAGGGTCATCTAGGTTGTTTCCAGGTTCTGGCTATTAGTAATAATGCTGCTATGAACAGAGTTGAGCCTGTGTCCTTGTAGTATGATTGAACATTCCTTGGGTATATGCCCAAGAATGGTATAGCTGGGTCTTGAGGAAGTTTGATTCCCAAATTTCTGAGAAACCACCATACTGATTTCCAAAGTGGCTGCACAAGTTTGCATTTCCACCAACAGTAGAGTGTTCCCCCTGCTCCATATCCTCTCCAACATAAGCTGTTATCAGTGTTTTTGATCTTAGCCATTCTGACAGGTATAAGATGGTATCTCAAAATCATTTTGCTTAGTGTTTCCTTGATGACTAAGGATGTTGAGCAATTCTTTTAATGTCTTTTGGCCATTTGAGATTCTTCTGTTGAGAATTCTCTGTTTAGACCTGTAGCCCACTTTTTTTATTTGGATTGTTCAGTATTTTGATGTTTAGTTTCTTGGATTCTTTATATATTTTGGACATCAGCCTTCTGTTAGATATGGGGTTGGTGAAGATCCTTTCGCATTCTGTAGGCTGTCGTTTTGGCTTATTGACTTTGTCCTTTGCCTTACAGAAGCTTCTCAGTTTCAGGAGGTCTCATTTATTAATTGTTGCTCTCAGTGTCTGTAATAAATGGTATTGTATTTAGGAAGTGGTCTCCTGTGCCAATGTATTCAAAGGTACTTCTTACTTTTTCTTCTATCAGGTTCAGTGTAACTGGATTTACATTGAGGACTTTGATCCACTTGAACTTGAATTTCGTGCATGGCGATAGATATTTATCTATTTACACTCTTCTACATGTTGACATCCAGTTATGCCAGCACCATTTGTTGAAGATGATTTCTTTTTTCCATTGTACAGTTTTGACTTCTTTTTCAAAAATCAGGTGTTCATAGCTGTGTGGATCAATGTCAGAGTCTTTAATTTGATTCTATTGGTCGACATGTCAGTTTTTATGCCAATACCAAGCTGTTTTTATTACTATAGCTCTGTAGTAGAGCTGGAGTTTAGGAATGATGATGCTTCCAGAAGTTGCTTTATTGTACAGGATTGTTTTAGCTATCCTGAGTTTTTTTTTTTTCCACATGAAGTTGAGTATTGTTCTTTACAGGTCTATGAAGAATTGTGTTGGGATTTTGATGGGGATTGCATTGAATCTGAAGATTGCTTTTGGTAAGATTGCCATTTTTATTATGTTAATCCTACTTATCCATGAGATGGGAGATCTTTCCATTTTCTGATATCTTTTTCAATTTCTTTCTTCAGAGACTTAAAGTTCTTGTCATACAAGTCTTTCACTTGCTTATTTAGACTTACCCCAAGGTATTTTATATTATTTGTAGCTGTTGTAAAGGGTGGTGTTTCTCTGATTTCTTTCTCAGCTTATTTATCTTTTGTATATAAGAGAGCTGTTGATTTTTTCTTGAGTTAATTTTGTATACAGCCACATTACTCAAGGTGTTTGTTTTCAACTGTAGAAGTTCCCTAGTAGATTTTTTGAATCATTTGTGTATACTATCATATTATCTACAAAGAACAAAAGTTTAACTTCTTCATTTCTGATTTGTATCCCTTTGATCTCCTTTTGTTGTCTTATTGTTCTAGCTAGAACTTTGAGTATGATATTGAATAGATATGGTGAGAGTGGACAGCCTTGTCTTGTTCCTGATTTTAGTGGAATCACTTTGAGTTTCTCTCCATTCAATTTGATATTGACTGTTGGTTTGCTGTAAATTGCCTTTATTATATTTAGGTATGTTTTCTGTGGATATTGCTCTGTATGCTGTGAATGTGTTGCTCTGATTGGTTGATAAATAAAATGCTGATTGGCTAGTAGCCAGGCAGGAGGTATAGGTGGGATAAGAAAGCAAGTAGAATTCTGGGAAGAGGAGGGCTGAGTCAATAGTTGCCAGCCCAACACAGAGGAAGCATGATGTGAAGGCAGAATTGAGAAAAGGTACCAAGTCACATGGGTAAACATAAATAAGAATTATGGGTTAATTTAAGTGTAAGAGCTAGTCAGTAGTTAGGTGATTAGAGCTAATGACCGAGCAGTTTTAATTCATACAAGCCTCTGTGTGTTTACTTGGGTCCAAACGGCTGCAGGACTGGCTGGTGAAAGAGATTTGTCCTGATCATGGGCCAGGTGGGACACAGGAAAACTTCAGTTACATATGTTCCTTGTATTCCTGATCTCTCAAAGTCCTTTATCATAAAGGGGTATTGGATTTTGTCAAAGGCTTTTTCAGCATCTAATAAAATGATCATGTGGTTTTTTTTTCCTTCAGTTTGTTTATATGGTGGATTACATAGACAAATATTCATATGTTGAACCATCCTTGCATCTCTGGGATGAAGCCTACTTGGTCATGGTGAATAATTTGTGATGTGTTTTTGGATTTGGCTTGCCAGTATTTTGAGTATTTTTGCATCAATGTTCATGAGGGAGATTGTTCTGTAATTCTCTTTCTTTGTTTCATCTTTGTGTGGTTTGGGTATCAGGGTAACTGTAGCCTCAAAAAGAATTTGGTAATGCTCCTTCTGTCTCTATTGTGTGGAAAATTTTTAGGAGTATTGGTATTAGCTTTTCTTTGAAATTCTGGTAGAATTCTGTACTGAAACCATCTGGGCATTTGGGGGGGGGGTCTTTTAATGACTGTTTTTATTTCCTTAAGGGGTATAGGTCTTTTTAAATTGTTTATCTGTTCTTGATTTAATTTTGGTATGTGGTCCCTATCCAGAAAATTGTCCAATTCTTTTAGATTTTCCAATTTTGTGAAATACAGGTTTTTGAAATATGGCTGGTGATTCTCCAGATTTCCTCATTGTCTTCTTTTTTCTCCCTTTTCCTTTCTGATTTTGTTAATTTTCATATTCTCTCTTTTTCTTTTGGTTAGTTTGGATAAGGGTTTGTCTATCTTGTTGATTTTCTGACAGAACCAACTTTTTATTTCATTGATTCTTTGTATCGTTCTCTTTGTTTTTATTTTAATGATTTCAGCCCTCAATTAAATTATTTCCTGGCATCTATTCCTCCTGGATGAGTTTGCTTCTTTTTGTTCTAGAGCTTTCAAGTGTGCTGTTAAATGGATAGTGTAAGATTTCTCAAACTTCTTTATGTGGGCATTAGTGCTATGATTTTTCCTCTTAGCACTGCTTTCATTGTGTCCCATAAATTTGTGTATGTTGTACATTCATTTTCATTGAATTAGAGGAAGTCTTTAATTTTTAATTTCTTTCTTTCTTTATTCATTGAACAATTGGTGATTCAGTTGAGCATTATTCAGTTTCCATGAGACTGTAGGCTTTCTGTAAGTTTTGTTGTTGTTGAAATCTAACTTTAAGCCAAGGAGGTTATTTTAATTTTTTGTATCTATTGATATTTGCTTTTTGACCAAGAATGTCTTTGATTTTAGAGAAGGTTCCATGTGGTGCTGAGAATAATGTATATTCTTTTGTGTTATGGTGGAATGTTCTGTAGATACCTATTAAGTCCATTTGAGTTATAACATCTGTTAGATCCCTTATTTATCTGTTAAGATTCTGTCTGGCAGACCTGTCTGTTGGTGAGAGTGGGGTGTTGAAATCTCCCACTATTAGAGTGTAGGGTTTTATGTGTAATTTAAGCTTTAGTGTTTGTTTTTCATAAGTGGGAGCCCTTGTATTGGGGGCATAAATGTTCAGAATTGAGACTTCATCTTGGTGTATGTGTCCTGTGATGAATATGTAATAGCCTTCTCGATCTCTTTTGACTGATTTTAGTTTAAAGTCCATTTTGTTAGATATTAGGATAGCTACACCAGCTTGCTTCTTAAGTTGATTTGATTGGAAATTCTTTTCCCAGTCCTTTACTCTGAGGTAGTGCCTGTCTTTGAAGTTGAGGTGTGTTTCTTGTATGAAGAATAAGGATAGATCCTGTTTTTGTATCCATTCTGTTAGCCTGTGTCTTTTTATAGGTAAATTGAGTCCATTGATATTAATGGATATTAATGACCAATGACTATTATTTCCTGTTTTCTTTTGTTGGTAGTGTGTGTATATTTTCCTTCTTTGGGATTTGCTGCTGTGGTTTTATCTATCACCTGTGTTTTTGTGGGTGCATTTAACTTCCTTAGGTTGGAATTTTCCTTCTAGTTCTTTCTGTAAGACTGGATTTGTGGATAGGTATTGTTTAAATCTGGTTTTGTCTTGGAATATCTTGTGCACATCATCTATGGTGACTGAAACTTTTGCTGGGTATAGTAGTCTGGACTGGCATCCATGGCTTTTAGTGTCTGTATTACATCTGTCCAGGACCTTCTGGCTTTTGGAGTCTCCATTGAGAAGTCAGGTGTTATTCCTATGGATCTGGCTTTATAAATCACTTGGCCTTTTTCTTTTGCTGTTCTTAATATTCTTTCTTTATTTGTATGTAGTAGTGGTTTGATTATTTTGTGGCAAGGTGACTTTACAGGGGATATATTACATTTGGTGTTCTAAAAGCTTCTTGTACCTTCATGGGTATTTCCTTCTTTAGTTTGGGAAAGTTTTCTTATATGATTTTTTGAATGTATTTTCTGTGCCTTTGAGTTGGTATTCTTCTCCTTCTCTATCTCTATTATTTTTAGCTTTGGCTTTTCATTGTGCCCTAGATTTTTGGACATTTTGTGTTATGACATTTTTTGGGTTTAGTGTTCTCTTTGATGGATGAATCTATTTCTTCTATTGTATCCTTTATGCCAGAGATATGGTCTTCCATTTCTTGTGTTCTGTTGGTTATACTTGCATCTCTAGTTTTAGTTATTTTACTTAGATTTTAGATTTCCAGCATTCTCTCAATATGTGTCTTCTTCATTTTTTCTATTTCAATTTTCAGGTCTTGAACTTTTTTCCTTAACCTGTTTAATTGCTTTTTTTTCATTTCCTTGGCTTTTTTAAAGGGGTTCATTGATTTCTTCCAATTTTTGTTTGTTTTTTCCTCAATTTCTTTAAGGAAATTTTTCATTTCCTCTTTAAAGTCCTCTATTATTTTCCTAAAGTTATTTTTAAGGTCACTTTCTTGTGTTTCTCCTATGCTGTGATGTTCAGGTCCTGCTGTTGTAGAACAACTAGGTTCTGGTGGTGCTATATTGCTCTTTATGTTGTTGTATATATTTTGCACTGGTGTTTACCCTTCTCTTCCTCCAATATGAAACAGGTGTCTGTGTCTGAGGGAGCTGCTCTTGGTCCAATCTGTGCTTGCTCTGTATGTGTCTCAGGGGGGCACTCAGTTCCCAATCTTAGCTCTTGGTCTAATTGGATCTAATGGATTCTGTGTCTCAGAGAGCTTCTCTTGTTCCATTCAGAGCTCCTTGTCCAATCAGAGCTGGCAGATTCTGTGTCTCTGGAAGTGACTGAGGTCATAGGGGTTGGATGGGCTTGGGGTAGAGAGTGAGCCTTGTAGATTGCATGGTCTGATGGGGGTGTTGGTGGGAAAGCCTGCTCACAGGGGTCTTCTCTGTTGGCCTACAACTAGGACAGTGGTGAATGGGGCTTAAGGGGCACAGGTTATTCCTCAGGGCCTATGTTCTAGAGGTAGGACTTTCCGGGTGGAAGAAGAGTCATTCACCTCTTAGTCTAATCAGATCTGTGTATTCTGTTTCTCAGAAAGCTGCTGAGGCCAAAGAGGAATGGATGGGTTTGGGATAGGGAGTGGGTCTTATAGATTGTTGGGTCTGATGGGGGTGATGGTTTTGGGGAAGCCTGCCTGCAGGAGTCCCTTCCCTGCTGGCTAGCAACTGGGACAGTGATGAATGGGTGTTGGGGGACATGGGTTATGCCTCAGGGCTTAGGTCCTAGAGATAGGACTTTCTGAGTGGGGAAGAGTCATTCACCTCTTCAAATAAAGATTCTTTTTTTTTTTTTTTTTTTTTTTTTTTTTGGTTTTTCGATACAGGGTTTCTCTGCGTAGCTTTGTGCCTTTCCTGGAGCTCACTTGGTAGCCCAGCCTGGCCTTGAACTCACAGAGATCTGCCTGTCTCTGCCTCCCGAGTGCTGGGATTAAAGGCATGCGCCACCACTGCCAGGCTCAAATAAAGATTCTTATTTAAAATGTTTTCTTGGGGTTATTTTCATAACTTTATCACTATTAAAATTATAATTTGAAATAATAAGTAACCAATATGGTTTCCTTAATGTGATGTGTTATGTGTTATGGAGAGATATAAAACTTTTCACTGTTCAGATAATTCCATCCATTTTTTAAAATTTGGAGCCTTCATTGGTGGTGTTGATTTTTATGATCTCAAGATACTCTGCCCTAAGGTCAAAAGGAAGATAGAGTTCCTGAAGGCAAAGAAGTAGCCTGCTAAATTCCTCCATTCTGACTGTTCCTCCAAGACTGTACATGCTAACTCTTTAAGAAAAAAGTATTCAAATAAAGGCAGTATTCATAGGCCTGTGGCTTCACAAGAAACAAGATCCATTGCTTTTCCAAATGTTGTTGACTGGATCATTCCATTTAAATCCTGTTGCTGGAGACTTTTAAGCTCTCCACCAATAAAGTTTAAATTGTGTCTTATCTTATTTAGTGTGATGTTGCTTTGATTACTAATTATGACAAGGACTTAAAGCTGTGTTTTGATGACAGGTCCTTCAGTACATCATCTGAAGAAATGTGATGCAATAGATCCTAATAATAAGTCATTAAAAACAGTTTTCCAGCTATGAAATTAGCTATTGATTGATATTGTAACAGGTAGATCATTATGTTATGAAAGATAGAGAAACAACATATCTTTGTGAGATCTTACTGAGAGCATGAAACATGTAATATGTGGAAATATTGCTACTTGACAAAATTAAGGATTCAAATACTCCAGTGCACTGAAGAGAGCTAAATAGCAATTTATAAGAATGACCATCTGGGAGTATGTGTGAATGTACACTAAATATAATATATATCATAGTATGTATAACACTATAGCACACTATGTACCTATGTATATAGTGTGTATATGTTTATGTGTATATACCCAAAGATTGTAATATATGCTTTACTCAAGGAGCTAGGTCTTGGTATTTATCCATTATGTTTCTAAATCATTTTAGACCTTGAGTTCTCCTTTATATTCTTTATCCCCACAAGATAGTATATCTGCTTGTGGCACAAAGTAAAATGTACTCTGGAGCCAAATTCTCGTCTTTAGTGTTAAGACTCATGAAAAAATGGAACTCTATGTGGACTTCTGTGACCCTACTGAAGGTCATTTTCTGAGGGGGAATGGCATTTGATCTGGGATTTGACTCATAGAAATTTGCTCAGAGAAGCTAATAAAGGGAAATTTAATAAAATATATAGCACTGTGAGGTATAGGATAGAAAGATGGGAGTGTTATAAGAGAAAAAAATAGGAAAGATACAAGAGGCATGAAGGCACATGCTAAGGGGATGCTCTCTAGTCTTATTTGGTCTGTCATTGTAGAAGTGAATCAGGTAAGTACTGGTGAGAAAGTTGGGTTAGAGACAGAGGGAAGAGTATGTAAGAGTCAAGAGGATGAAAGAGATGTCATAGATGTCATCTTGTCTGAAAAGTGAAGTTTCATCAACAAGGTTAGAGCATGTGTGCCCAGAAGCAAATGACTCAGTGTGCACTTTGAATGAAGGGTCTTGCAGGCCATATTGCTGCTTTGGATTTTGTGTTAAAGGCAATGGAACAATCACCAAAGAAACCTAAGCCAGACAAACATGATTGATTGGATACATGATTAAGAAAGGTGTGGATTATGAGGACACTGGGTTAGAGTGAGAAAACACCAGGGGCTGACCAAGCCCCTTAATGACCAGGCAAAAAAGCATATGAGCAGTCCTACAGGGTGAATGAAGTTGATCTGGAATAAGGGATGGCAATGGGATGGAACAGTGTGAACCACAGGGTTGGAAATAAACTGGCTTTATATATATGTGACATAGAAAAACCTGCTGTGCGTGGAGAATATCAAAAGGTTCATTATGGCTTGAACACAGGCCACGTAAAAAGGGATGTGCTTGAAAAGAGAAGTTAGAATCAAGCTATAAAGGGCCTTGAATGTTCTGAGGAGTTTGGCCTTATCAACAGGATTTATGAGCTATGCTCTCTAACTTCCCATGTCTTGGTAACCTAAACTGTTCTAAACATCTATTATAGGATTTCAATTTCATTAGCATTTTAACACATTACCACATTTTCACCCTTGAGCAGCCAAGCATGGTTATATCTTCATATTGGAGAGTAAGTCATAATCAGACAATTCAATACTTTCCACTCCATAAGGTTATTTTCTCGACATTTCCCATTGTGTAATAGCCAGCTATCTGCACGGTTCATGTCGAGGTTTCACTTACTCGCATTGGCAATTTCCATATTGTATCAGTGCACAACAGCTCTCAGGATGGGATTGCAGTGTATGAACCAGAGTTGATCACTGGGAACAATGTCACCAGTCTCCATTTTATAGTAGGGGGCATAGAGAGTTGAAATGATTGGCTTAGACAAATCCTACTTCTTCAGGCTTAAGTGAGGGAATAAAATACTTACATCTACAAGCTGCAATTTTGAGAAAATG